>NC_088931.1:38377500-38412500 GCF_038396675.1 Hydra vulgaris
TATTTCACAAATAATTATTTCCTAATTTATTACTTACAATGACTAACGTATTATGGGTAATTGAACACATATTATGCGTAATGAGCTTGAACCCATGAGGAGAATCCTGAAAAAAAGTGATCAATTAGGATAAGTAGTTAAACAAAAAAACAAAAACAAAAATGTAAAAACCTACTTTTTCAATGATGTAGACGTTGGGTGCAATAGCCACTGGATGCAAAAGTATCTTTACTTTTTCGTCACACACACGGCCTTCTATAATAACAGGCCTTGACATCGCGCAAAATGCCGTAAAAACTGAAGGCCGATTAAACTTTCACTTTTACTTATATTGATATATTTTTATATTAGGTAGGGTGTAATGGCAGTCTATGTTTTCTAATAATAATCTCTAGTAAAGACGGAAATATAAAAAGAAAACCAAAAAGTTGTTAAAAGATAATCATATTTTTCGTATTTCAAATTTCATTAAGAATATTTATGTAATATTAAATAGTATCAAGAACAAGCAGAACCATAACAAAGTTTATATCTATATATTAAAAAGATAACTGTATTTTTAATTTTTTTTGCTAAAAATGGTAACAATAAAAATCACCAACAATAAAAAACACCAACAAAAGTTGATTCAAGCAAAAAAAAAGTTTTATCAATATATCTCAACAGGGTAAATATATACAAATCCAAACATATTGAAAGACATATAGGCTAATGAGAAAATAAAAAACATAACTAGTAAATAGCATAATTAATTACAAAACTAATTTTCACATAATTTATGATAGCTTTAGTATTTTGGGAGTGGTAATTAGTGAGTAATTCTTTAGCAGAATATTAGAATATACTCTGCATTGTTTTTTTGTGATTTTAAATTAATATTTAGCAGTAATGAACTAAAACTGAGTAACACAAAATATTCTGTATAAAGGGTCAGTAGCACCTTGAAAAAAAAAAGCAAAATATTGACCATTAGAAAAGAGCATCAGAAGGAATTTCAAGTCCGCCTCTGTTTAGGCAATACAGATAACTTCCATATTTATAATAATAATTGGTAGAATCATTATAAATTTTTATTTCGCTTTTTTGCACATAGCCAGCTATGTAAACTATAGCCACTAATGTAGATTTATTAACTGAGCTTTCAAGATCATGTATATTATCCAGAAGTTCTTTTTCATCAGTAGAAATATCTCTAAAACATATGTCACAAGTATGACCATCGATACCATCAACAGGAATGTCAAGTTGTAATATCAATTTAGTAAGTTGAATATTAATTTTTTCAAATACAGATTTAGCGTTTATAAAGTAAGTACCTCCAGATCCCTGTCAAAGCTTAGAAAAAGCTTTTTCAAGTGGATCTGTTGAAAACCAACCTAATAAGACAAACTTTGCTCCATTACTCATCAAAGTTTCTACAAGATCAACAAAGCCATAACATGAATGCGCTATTGCATTGCTAGTATCTAGCGTAAGCTGTTTTACACGCTTACCTGTAGGTTTCATAAAATTTGACAGTTCAGCAATATCTCGTAGCAGTTGTAACTGTTGATCACCAACTGAGTGGATTTCTTTGCATAATTCATTTTTAAACCGAATGCCAGCACCAGGTGCTTTGACATTAACAATATTCGAAAAAAAATTATTTTTTCAATAAATACAGCAGTACCTTCAAATGCTTTATTTTCAATCTCTGGATGCGTTTTTAATACAGCTACTGTTTTTTTGCAAAAAACAGACAAACAAAACTTTACAGATTGTCTCTCTATTGGTTTTGGATAAACTGATTTAGCTGTAAGTTTAGAGAGTTTAAAAAGACTATTACACTCAGTTTTATATACAGTTTCTAAATCACTCCACTTAGCCAAAGCCAGTTCTTTATTGTTCAAAAACTGAAGTTCCCCAGTCTTTTTTGTCAACCAATTGTTTCGTATAGATTCTAGTAGATGCACATAATCATACAATAAATATATACCTGATGTTGTTAACCATGGTTTACTATCAACTGTTTTAAACATTCCAAAAATTCTTTGATTTACACGGTTACCATCAGTAATTATTACCAGTGTCTTACTATTTTCGATATTATTTATTGTATAGACAATTTGTTGACATTGAGCAAACTGAAATTCAGAGGAAAGATTTGCAACAGGTTGAGCTCTACATATAAATTCTGGACCTCCAAAAAGACATTTAATCATACATGATAAAATTGTTTTAGCTAACTTTTCAGGGTAGTTTACTGCTTGACCAAACAAAGCACCTCTTTGGTAAAGCAATGAAGCTTTGACATAGACCTCATCAATTAGTAGTATGGAAATTCTTTTTAATGGATTTAAATTCATAAAAATACTATTTATGAAATTAGGTCCTCCATTGAGCTTATTTTTGAAGTCAATCATGTCCTTATACTTGGCAACTTGTAGTCAATACACAAACAATCGTATAAACTTCATTGTAGTTGTAATTGATATTGTAGTTGAAGTTGAGATAGTCCGACTTGCACAGAGATACACAGCATTTCAAAGGCATTTTTTAAGGTATTTAAAAAAACTAATCGTTAGTTTGACAATATTATTACCTTACAATGTTAACGCCTTGAAACTTACAACGTTATCGTCTTGAAGTTGCGCTATCTAATTTATAAACCAATTAAATTTTAAAGATTTATTAAAAAAACGCAAACACAAACTTTCGTCTAATGTTAAAAGATGAAAATGTAAACGCAGTATTAGGAATTGGCCTTCAGTTTAACAAATTTGTTGCGCGATGTCAAGGCCTGTTATTATAGAAGGCCGCGGTCACACATAATATAATATTCTGAAACTAATAAACAAACATCTAAATTTCTATAAGTAAATTTATTCTTTGATCATTGCCTTTATATCCTATCTTATTTTCATATCATAATCTATTATGGTATTATTTATATAACATATCACAACAATATTATTAAATTTGTGATGTTCAAATATCATATGAACATTCTCTAACATGTTCATATGATATTTGAATATAGTTCTTGAGTATATTATCTGCAAACAATTGACTGATGCAAGTTCAAATGTTGTCAAAAACCAAGCATGCATGCATGGGACACTGCAGTGTCCCACAAAGAAATGCTGGTTTGAAAGTCAAATTTTCTTTATTAAAAAAAAATATTAAAATTGGGGGGAGATAGGAAGGTTTCCGTAATTTTTTTTAGGCTCCAAAACTTTTAACTTTATATATAATAAGGATCATAAAACTAAGGGACTTACGAAGTAAATTGAGGAACAAAAACAGGATATTTACAGAAACTTTTCAATTTTTAATCTGGAGTACCAGTGTAATTGGGAATTAAGTCGCTGGGTCCAGTATTCAAAGTAATATGATCTAAAGTAATATATAAATTAAATAAAATGCTTTAAAATGCATGCAGTTATACATATAACTCCTGACAGTTAACTATATGTATAACTAGTTATACATAAAATTTATTATATAAACTTATTTTCTAAGGTTATGCTTGAACAAATTAGTACCAATTAATTCAAATTCAAGATTTAGTTCAAGTTCAAGTTCTTATTTGTTCATTGTTTTTTCACTATTTTATATTTAATTGTTCAAATTTGTTAACTGGTACTAATTCTTACTTCAGTAAGAATATTTATCATTGTTGAACGTGATTTTATTAGTAACTTAATTTTACTTTCAACATATTTTGACAACACCCTTTACATTTTAAATGATGATAGCTTTACTTTTCTATTGATATTAAATTTATTACGTTTCAATAACTCAGATTGAATTTTACTGAAATATTGTAAGGTTTGTAAGAATTTGCTGTATATCAAATGGCTGTATATCAAATATATATATATATATATATATATATATATATATATATATATATATATATATATATATATATATATATATATATATATATATATATATAGTATTTAGGCTATGCCAGTAGATAGAGGGGCAGTGTGAGTTTAACAATAATTAACAATGGGGAGGGAATGTTGAGACCAAAATAATGTCAATTAAAAAATTGAATTAAAAAAAAAAGTAAATTATTTTATTTAAAAAAAAGTAAAACAATTTATGCTAGCTTTGAGCAGGTTTTAGAGGTGTTTACACCAACAATGTGGTCTAAAAACTTCTTGCTTTTGTTGCTTAAAACTGTTGAGGATCATAGGAAAAACAATTTAAATTCAGAAATTAGCTTGCTTATCTGAAAGAACAATTTGTGTTTTTATTTTTATTTTAGTACTGTTGAGAATAAACGTATAATTGAACCGGAAAAAAATTGATGGCATATGCATTTTTTATATTATATTAACAGTTCAGATATACCATCATAATATGATAACAAAAACTGACATCATTTTTAATGGGAGATGGCAAAAAATTGACTGAGTTTGATAAAGGGTGAAGGTGTTCAATAAACCTGGTCATCATCTGACATCATTATGCATAGATGATCCTATGATTTAGGTAAAATAAGTAATCAATTTGCCATATTTCTCTTTAGAAAGTGTAAGAAAAAAGCATTGTTATGATGAGAACCTACCTATTGATCAAGCTTGGACCACCTATTTTTTAAATTTGAGAGACAGAAGTGGAAGTGCGAATCGCAAAAGAACTAATAACAATGCTCTAAATTGATTTTAACTTTGTAGACTAACATTAATATAGTATTTAGAAATAATAAATGAAGTTTACATGATTTTTATAATTTGTATTTATTTCCATTAATTATCAGTTGTCAGCCTATTTTATAAAATGAATTAAAAAACTATTTATTTATAGTATAATATTAATACATAAATACTAGTTTCCTAATGCTATTATCATCACAATGTTAATGGTATTCATTTTAAAGTGAAATTTTGTATCAATTTTATTGTTTTAATGTTGTATATATATATATATATATATATATATATATATATATATATATATATATATATATATATATATATATATATATATATATATATATACATATTATTTTTACTTTATTTAAAATGACATTTGATATACAACAAACCCCTACAAAGCTTTCAATAATTCAGTTATGATACAATCTGAGTTATTGAAATGTAATAAATTTAACATCAATAGAAAAGTAAAGCTGTCATCATTTAAAATGTAAAGGGTGTTGTCAAAATATGTTGAAAATAAAATTAACAAATAAAATCACGTTCATCAATGATAAACATTCTTACTGTAGTAAGAAATAGTACTAATTAACAAATTTGAACAAATAAATATAAAATTAACAAAAACAATGAATAAATAAGAACTTCAACTTGAACTTTAACTAAATCTTAAACTTGAATTAATTGGTACTAATTTGTTCAAGCATAACCTTAAAAAATAAGTTTCTATAACAAATTATATGTATAACTAGTTATACATATAGTTAACTATCAGAAGTTATATGTATAACCATATCAGGAATTATATGTATAACTATATTAGGAGTTATATGTATAACTATATCAGGAGTTATATGTATAACTATATGCATTTTAAAGTATACTATTTTATTTAAACATTACTTTAGATTATATTACTTTAAAAACTGGACCCAGAGGCTTTATTCCCAATAACACTGTGGTACTCCAGATTAAAAATTGAAAATTTTCTGTTAATATCCTGTTTTTGTTCCTCAATGTAGTTTGTAAGTCCCTTAAGTCATAAGGACCTTATTATATCTAAAGTTAAAAGTTTTGGAGCATAAAAAAAGTTACAGAAACTTATCTCCCCCACCACCACCACCCTATTTTTTTCTTTTTTAACAAAGAAAATTGGGAATTCTTTGACTTTCAAACCTGAATTTTTTTTGTGGGACACTGTAGTGTCTCATGCATGCATGCTTGGTTTTTGACAACATTTGAACTTTCATCAGTTAATTGTTAGCAGATAATATACTCAAGATCTATATTCAAATAACTATTATATTATCCTAATGATACGTCTATTTGCACAAATCTTAATCTTATTTCTATAAAGAAAGATAAACATTATTCGTGGTACTTATATACTTGCTTGCCATTCTCTATATTAATATAAAATATTTTCACACAATATAAATGTAACGCAATGCAATGTCGATTTAAAATTTTCTTTTTTTTAGTTTTTTTTAAAAAGTTTTTTTTTTTAGTTTCCAGCTTTCAAATTAATTCCCATGCAAATCCCACATGAAACCCACGTGGGATTTCCCATGTGTGTAAATACCATATGGTTCCCACATGTAACCCATGTGGGATTACCCACATGGGTTTAAGGTGACAAATTTCCATACGGATACCACATGGGAAAATCCGTCCCACGTAAATCCCATCAATCCCACACGGAACCCACGCGGAACCCATGTGGGACGCGGTTTTATTTTTCACTGGGTATATGGTCATAGGTTTGAAGGCTAAGAGATTATACTATAAAATTTAAAGTTTACCAATGAGTAAAAATTTCTTTGAGAATAGCAAGAAAAAACTTTATCAACTGTACTTTCACGTTTGGAGCAGGAGGAGAAGAGAGGGGGATGTTTGTTCCCAGGCTCTAATTATCGTAAGCAGTCTTCTTTTAAATAAATATCAAAATATAAATGTTTAGAGTTTTCTCCAGGTCTGGAAGTTAGGTACCTGTATAAGTTTTGCCCCTGGTCAAAATGCCCTTTAACAGCACAATTATTATTGTTATTATTGTTATTGTTATTAATATTGTTATTATTTTTTTTGTTATTTTTATTGTCATTATTATTATTTATGTCATTATTATTTTTATTGATATTATTATTTAATTATTTATTTTTAGATTAACATAAAGTTAGATATGAGGAAAATTTTTTCTTATATAGGTAATAGTAAGTTTTGTATATTTTATACAATATTGTTTTTTCACTATATTTCTTTCATATTAGAAAAATGCATGTCTTTACTTCTTGTTGACCTAGATTTAAAATTTTGGTATAAAAATTCATTATTTAATAATACCTATTTAATGAAATTGGTTTAAAAAATAAAAATAAACAAAATATTTGCCGTTCCGGTGTGTTCTTCTTATTGTATAGGAAATATAAATACAGCTAAAAAAGTTCAGCATTGAAGTACAAAATGGGTCAAGTCAATAAATCATCTAAAATACGAGAAACGTATAACACGGCTTAATCGGACAACCCTTGAAATTCGTTGCATGTGTATTGACCTTACACAGCAATACAAAATATATAATAGATTTGATTCAATTAACTTTGTGACTACACAAATCACACCAGCTTATCTAGGATCTAAGTATAGTTTAGCGATCCATAGGCGCCCGCAGAATTTTTTAATGTTTCAGATAGGAAACTTCCACACATTGTGCAAACTCCAAACTTAAGTATATTCAAAATTATGCCAAATGAGGAAGCCTTGCAAAAATTTGAGATGGCAGAGGCCTTGTAACAAAAAGCCCTAAAACTCTTGTCCCTCCTGCCCAAACGTGAGGGCACTGATGTAGTAAAATTTTCAACTTTACTATCTTAAATTAAATTTAAATTTATCGACAGATTTTAAATTTCGTAGAAAAATGTAGTAAATTACAAAAGTTATGACCATGGAAATTTTTCGATTCCTCCCCCCCCCCCCTCTTTTCCCTAAATGAGGGGTGTAAGTTTTGCATGGTCATAACTTTTGTAATTTAAAATACTTTTCTACAAAATTTAAAATCTGTCGATAAATTTAAATTCAGTTTAGGATAGTAAAGTTGAAAATTTTACTACATTAGTGCCCTCAATTTTTGCAAGGCCTCCTCATTTGGCATAGGTATGAACATACTTAAATTTGGAGTTTGCACAATGCGTGACAGCGCCCTATATGAAGCATCAAAAAATCCTGCGGGCACCCATCTAGCAACCTCATTAAATTTGTAAATAATAATTATTGTTAATTGAATAAATATAAAAATATTGTAATTTTAAATTAAGGTGGTAAACTGGTAAAAAAAAACATAAAAAATTGTGTGTGTTTTTTTTGTATTCATATACGGTTTTAGTTTTTTTATTAAAAAAATAGTTTTAATAGGTAGTAGTAGTAGAAGTAGTAGTAGTAGTAGTAGTAGTAGTAGTAGTAGTAGTAGTAGTAGTAGTAGTAGTAGTAGTAGTAGTAGTAGTAGTAGTAGTAGTAGTAGTAGTAGTAGTAGTAGTAGTAGTAGTAGTAGTAGTAGTAGTAGTAGTAGTAGTAGTAGTAGTAGTAGTAGTAGTAGTAGTAGTAGAAAAATGGTGCAGGTTTTGGCAGCAAGTTTTATACTTTAATTTTATTCATATCAATATATAAAAATTTACATAGACATACATAGTTCGAAGTATAAGTTTGTACTTTATTTAATTATTGAATTCCATTTGCCAGTCAATTTTGTTAAAATACTCAGATATCTTTACAAAGTTACTTTTGTGTTAAATGCGTTTTTTAATGGGTTTACCTACAATTGCAGCGTTTTAAACAATGTAATTCGATTGAAGGATGTGGTGAGATTTCAGAGGCGTTAAAGATGCATGGTGAATATCAAAGACCCGATTTTCATTTTTTTCTATAATTAGATCAAGAATGTTGTTCGCTGTGATGTCATTAAGTTGAAAAATAGGCTTAGTAACGAATTGAGAATTGCTTCAATTCTCTCGAGTGGATCTAGCATGTGTGGCCTGTATATGCAACCTAGAAGGATGTGTTCGGAACCATAAGATATTTCGCACAATACTTGTTCAGGGGAATCTAGCAAAACGATTTCGCTTACTTCATAAGGTTTTAATGAAGTGTTGGCATAAATAGCCACCCCACCTCATCTGCAAGACACGCAATCTTTTCCGAATAACATATAGTTTTCAATGTTAGTTCTCGATGGTTCATGCTACCAAGTTTCTGTAACGAAGACTATTTTAGGCTTGTATGTCTCAATCGATGCAAGAAACTCTGGCATTTTAAAGTTAAGGGATGTGGCATTGGTGTAACAGCATGGTATTTTATGAACAGCTGACTGTTGTAGTAGACTGATAGTTGAAAGTGATTCATGCTCTAAAGAAATGTCGTTTAGATTCAAGTTGTCATTATATGGTTTTAAATTACTTATTGTTAATTGCTATTTGTCTACTTTAACCACAGCATTATTACGAATAACGTAGTAATAACCTACCATCGCCAAGTTGTTTTTTAAATTGAGAGGCTCGTTTTTCTTTTTCAACTCGTCTTGCAATTATCTATCTTGTCTTCTTTGTGCTTCTGTCAGATCTGGAATAACATAAACGCCTTCAAATTTACGCCGGGCAGCCTCAACTATATTATTTCTGGTGACAGTGTCGGTCTTCTCGACTATAATAAGTGGAGGTTTATTTGGAACTTTTGACCGTTAACGAAAACATTTTATAACATTGTCCGATTTAATTTTAACGTTGGTTAGAAGCTCTTTTATTTTGTTCTCATCATCTACTTGCTTCTCGTTAGGTTCTGTTTTAGTTGATGCTGGAATGCCAAAGACGTTGAGGTTTTTGTCACGTTTCATTCTATCTTTGTTGTCAATAGCATCACAATTATGCATATCTAGTTGAGCTGGCGTTTTAATTTTTTTCCGACCACAACGTTTCATGCTTCCGTTGTAGTTAAGGAGGCAGCGGGGTTTTCCTCTAGCTGTTGGATTCGCTTTGTCAGCGCGATGATCGTCGATGTTTGTTCAACAACTGCTTTTGATAACGCTTTTACTTGCTTTAGAAGCGCCTCGTACTGATTATTCAACTCAGAAATGTTGGCTTTTGGAGGTGGTTATGTATAAACAACAGCGTATATAGTTTTTTATTTTTACATCTTTGCTTCCAACAAGTCTGCAAGCAACCACTTAAGAGTTGGAAGTTACTGGAAGAGAAAAGATCAAGTTTATGAAGTAAGATAACGATTGACAAACGACTTAAAAGTTTGCAAATTATATGAATCAGGAAAGCAAGATGAAGGAAGCGAATTTCAAAGAACTGATGTTCGATGAAAAAAACTAGAAGAATAAGAATTTTGGGAGCACTTAGAAACAGTCACAGAAAAGGGATGAGACTTAATTGAATGACGAGTAACATGAGAACGAGTTTCAGTAGATGGCACAAGAGACTTTAGAGCAATGTCCATTATAGTATTTGTAGAAAAGAAAAAGAAAAGCAACGTTACGACGATGTGATAATGGTTGGAGGTTGGCTGTAAGAGCAGTTCCAACTATGTTTACATAAATATTTATTTAAATTATATATATATATATATATATATATATATATATATATATATATATATATATATATATATATATATATATATATATATATATATATATTAAATTATATATATATATATATATATATATATATATATATATATATATATATATATATATATATATATATATATACATTTAATATATGCATATATATATATATACATTTAATATATATATATATATATATATATATATATATATAATATATATATATATATATATATATATACATTTAATATATTTATATATATATATATATATATATATATATATATATATATATATATATATATATATATATATATATATATATATATATATATATATATATATGCAATAGTATCTCTCTACGAACAATGGCCTATATAACGAAAGTGAAAATAAACAAAAAGATTAAAAAACGATAGACGCAATTTCAGAGTTTATGAATACGACTTGAGTAGATTAAAAGTAAGTAAGGAAAATAATACTAAAAATGTAAAGTAAAACCAAACTAAGAAAAAGAAAATATCAGATATAGTTGATTATTGCCTGGATTATTAGTGGCTGGATAGCTCATTTAGTTAAAGCGTCAAACGAAAAATTTATACCCGGACTGTTGCACGATACAGGTTCAAATCCTGCCACCGCCAACTCAGCGCTTGAGTAGTACTTCTGTAAGCAAAAATGTTAATCAATAACGGTGCTACTTTGGATTAGTCTTTATGGCTATTTGTGGCTGCTCCTATGCTAAGCCAACAATATCTTCGGATATAACATTGTATAAAAAATATAGCATGAAAATTCAGAAAAATAAAAAAATAAAAAATAAAAAATTGAATAAAAATGGTTTATAGCAAAATACTAATAACGGAAAAAAAAGAAAAAACTTACGCCACAATAAAATACGTCTTAAATTTTACGCAAACAAAATAATTGAAATCGACAAACTTTCTTTATTGCTATAAATATATTTACACGAGATGACTACAAGCCTGTATGTACTTTTTTTTTTTCACTACGCTGGTTTTAAAAAGCAGTGTGGTGGACACACTCCTTAAAAGTTATAGATAATAGAACAGTTTTACAGAGGCAATTAGTTATAAAATTTAGTAGTACTTTTATACAGTTTTCTTCGCAACACTTTTTTAATTTTTATTTTATTGCTCTTATTTTGGATGGCAACTAAAATAAATGTAGTCTTAAATAGAAAAAAAATAAGTTTAAAAAATCAACTTACAACCTTAAAGAAAAGTGTTTTTTCAGCATTATAAAGTATCAACAGTCAGTGACGGATCCAGGGTGGATGGGTAGTACACACCCCTCTCCCATCAGAATTTATGAAAAATTTAAATACCAAGGTTCAAAGTCGAATACCAGTTTAAACAATATATGCAGACAGAGCCGTCGCGAGGAGGAATGGTGGCGTAGGGGTCTAACCTTCCTAGGAAATTAATTAGTCAGCATTACATTCGGCAAAATTTGATCTGTAGATAGCAGTCAGCAAAGGTTTGCCAGCAAGGAGCTTTTTTTTTTTTAAGTTTTGGTATCAACATCCCAAAATAGTACCATTTGGTAACCCCCTCCCCTTCCCTTCGTTAAGAAATTCTTGATCCGTCACTGTCAACAATGAGCCTTGTCAGGTTTTGCTTTTTGCCGTAGAAGAAAAAGAGATTATGTCTAAACTATCTACTAGTTTTTCAAAATTGAATGAACTGATAAGCAAACTCTCAGCTATTAAATCTGACCCTGATGACTTCTTTTTTCTTTTTAACTTTAACAAACTCAAGGATTTGTTGAGTAAAGTTTGCGCATATCCCACATGCAACAGCAGAGATATAAATGTTTGTCATAAAGATTACAAAAAAAAGGTTTAACATTTAGTTTAAATTTACTTGTCTTAACTGTAGCTGGATTCATAAAATATTCATAAAATTCTTCTTCTGACATTCAACTTCCAGTTGAAATGTCAGTAAAGGTAAGATCAGTTATTACGTTTTGTAAACTGGGAAAACAATATGAAGCACTAAAAAGTTTTGCAACCATTATGAATATGCAACCATTATGAATATGCAACCATTATGAATATGCAACCATTATGAATATGCCTGCACCAATAGTTTATTCAGCATATGATGATATAAGTACATTTCTTTTACCTTTTTATATTGGCAGTACTATTAATAGTATAAAGGGTGCAGTTCTCTCCGATGCTTGACACTCTACGGATTCAAAATATAAATATCTAATAAATTTTAATCTAATCTAATTTAATTGTGATGACTTTGATCATCCATACCTTCTTTGAGTCCCTGTCGTTTATATAAATCGTTCTTTTTTTATAAAATGTTTCTGTGTATTTGAAAACGTTTCTTTGTACTTTTTTATTTTTTTAATGGTATGAACAACGAAATATATGTTAAAAAAATTTTTTTCACGATTGAAAGATCGATAACTTAGTATATTATACTCATAGAAAAAACGTCGGTAACGTACAATATGAACCTTTGTGGCCATCTCAAGACGAAAGATATATGAATTTTTATAGCCATGGCCAAAATCCGGGAACTACGACTGACAAATTAAAGTTTATAGTGTTATTCCTATAGCAAAAACACGCTAAATCTCAGCTGCCGTTAAATTTTCATTTCTATAGCTAACTAACTTTTTATTCCGAGGCTTTTTTAAGTCTACCTAATAAATAAGATCTGAAATAAAAGTCGATTGACAAAAAATTGTGATGAAAGTTTTACAAAACTTTTTAAAATTTGTTTAAAAAAACTCCCTAAAATATTTCCATATTCAATTCCAAAAATTCTAAAAAAGCTTATATATATAAATATAAATATATATATATATATATATATATATATATATATATATATATATATATATATATATATAATTATACAGTAAATTCTTTAAACTTTTTTGAGCTAAGCTAAGAGAGAAGGATCTTGCAAACATCTTCTGAGTTTATTTGGAGTATTAATTTTTTATAAAATCAATTTACATCAAATTTTAGTCTTCGTGTATAAAACTAAAATAAGAATGTTGCCAAAAATATTTGAATACTATTTTAGTGATATCTGTCATAAATACATTACAAGATTCTCAGAGAACTTTGTTGTTCCGAAATACATTACAAGATTCTCAGAGAACTTTGTTGTTCCGAAATACATTACAAGATTCTCAGAGAACTTTGTTGTTCCGAAATACATTACAAGATTCTCAAAGAACTTTGTTGTTCCGAAAGCTTAAAGTTGAGCTTATACTCAATTTAAGTATCGTAGGTTATATTTACAAAATGTTTTCCATACTTATGGAACATTTTCAGACAATAAAAAGATGACCACTCTAGATCTATTTAAAAAAGAATCTTAACGGTTTTTTATATTTATGGATTACATTGTGCTAGATTTTAAATGTATTTTTTTAAACAAAGTTAAACTCAAACATAAAAATCAAGATAAATTAAAAAAAATTTATTATCAAAGTTCATATAACAAAGTTTATTAATGATTTTTAGTTGTTGTATTATGATTGTATTAGTCCTCTCTTTTAGAATCTCTCTCTTTCAGAATTTCTCTCTTTCAGAATCTCTCTCTTTCAGAATGTCTCTCTTTCAGGTATGTGTATATTTGTAATATTTATTTATTTTTTGCTACTGTAGATAATGTAGACAGTTTAGGAATTATTATTTGCTTCTTTATGTAAGTAGTATGAAATGCCGATTCCAAGCCAAAAAAAAGCATGGTATATTTCAATCATTTTCAAAAAAAGTGGATTTTCAAAAAAAGTGTGTGTCAGAAAGTATGGTATTATTTCAACTATTTTTCAACATGTATATTATGAGATCTCTTCAACCAGCATGACATGGTATTATTTCAATCATTTTCAAAAAAGTGTGTAATCAAATATTTTAATAAATACGTTGCCTGGTATAGTTTTCTTAGAATACCTGAGCTATTATTAAAGGTTATACTATATACTAATGATCCATTAGTACTTGTATGTGGTTGAAGAGTATGTGATTTTGCTCCACGGCATGTTAAACTTGAATTTGGTATTATTTCTAAACTGTTAGAAGAAGTTATTATTTTATCAACATAATTTTTTGTAGCAGCATCACTTGGTTTTGTAGGTTCTGTTACATTTATTATGTTGTTTTCATTCATATCAAAACGGTTAATTGCATTATTTAGTCCATCCCTCCTAATAAACAAATTATTAGCTTGAGTTGATGTTATTCCATTTGTTACTTGTTTTGAATTTGAATCAGAAGTGCGTCCGAACTTATCAACAGCCATTTTCTTTTTATATATAAAGAAAGATTTTTTAACTAATTTTTTTTTTTTAAATTACCATAGATTATTAATGATATTCTGAAAATCACATCCTTCATCTAGTTTTTTTAAAACATATAAACACAAATGTCCACAGAATGAGGTATTTCCAAATTGAACTCTATTGCTATTATAATAAACAGGACTTTTTAAATAATTAACAACTTCAACTGGTGGTGGTAGTCCATAAGAGTCAAAACTTAGATTTTTATCTCTGTCTTTGTATCAGCAAATCCTGTGAAATACCAGCGTACTCGAATCTCCTGTATTTAATATTCCACATTCTTGTTTTTGTGTATTTTTAGGTAATTCATCTCTTACAAATACACCTTTAAAATGTTTTATTTTTAGTTTTTTTGCTGCTTTAATCAATTGAAAATTTATTTGTGGTTCATTTGGTAAAACTATTCCTTCAACATTGACAAGTTTATAATTATAACATTGATAACTGATATTATTTTCTATTTTTACTTATAAATTGTTTTTTTTCTCAAAAAAAACAATTTGGGCTATTCTAACCCCACCCCCTTGGGCTCTCCTACACCACCCCCCACCCCTTGGGCTCTGGGCTCTCTGACCTCTTTGACCTATAAATTATTTTCTTTTAGTTTGTAGTGTCCGAACGCTAATGTGTGAATACCGTTTTCTAAAATAACTCTTTTATCATCTTCTGCACTTAATGCTACTTTATTGATCTCTTTTGTGTTAATTTCATGTTTATAGGACCTTATGACATTCATTCTCCTAATATTCTCTCTTTTATTTAATAAGCAATCTTTATAATCTTCGTGTGTTATATAATTTTTAACAACATTTTTCCTTACTCCTTTACATTTTTTCTTCTCTTCTCCGTGTACTTTGTACGAATAGAACTTTGATCTGAGTCCTACAAATTCTTCAATTTGTGCTCCTCCAGACTTATCTTTAAACATTCCTATTACTTTCTTATTAACACCAACTTTAAAGCCTACATTATTAATTGCAGGATGATTCTTATCAAATTCACTTGTATCAAATTTGCTTTCAATACTATTAGCAATATCTGCATAAACGTCTTCTGTTTTAATTTCATATGCTAAAGAATCTGTCCCTGTGAATAATAGTTTTTCTCTATCGTCATATTTATTCTTTATGTAATCGTAATGAAATTCGTACATTAGTGTTTTGCTTAAATCTAATATACACATACCCAAGTAAATTGGTTTTGCATATTTTAATTTTGTTCTTTTCATATGTATCGCTATTAAGTTTTCATCAAATATTGTACTTTTTTCAAAGTTAGGTTTTGATGCTAGTTTAATAGTTTCATTTCTGTCTGTTACTAATTTAATATTTACTCAATTTTCAATATTCTCCATTATTTTTCCAAATACTGAATTGTTCATGAGTTTAAAAAAGTTTTTTTTAAAATAATTAGTTGCTTTAGCTCTAAGTTTTGTACTTACTTAACCATGTATTACTTAATGTATTTACTTAACCATGCTGATTTTTCAAATTTTACTTCTCAATGAATTTTAGTAATCTTTAATCCTAATCTTTCATATAGTTTTAGATTTTCATAATGAATGACATAATTTTTTATAATATTCAAGTTAGGGACTAATTTTTCAGCTTTATCAATATTTAATCTTTCAGGTGCAAGCGGATAATCATTATGTTCATCATGTAGATATTCAGGATAATCTAAATCGACTTCTAGTATACATGGAATTGATTTCCAGTTTGCTATTTCATTTTCATCCATCCATTCAAAACCATGTGTTGGAAGTGGTTTACTCATTGCTCATCCATATAAGTTATTAGCATTTAGGTACTGTATATAGGTTGATAGTTTGCTTTGATCATACGATTCATCCATATACTTATTATTAGAAGTTCCAAATCTATTAGATATCATAATAATTCCACCTCTTATACCTTTCTTTATCATTAGTAATATATCGTAATCACTCAGCAATTCTAATTTTATTTCTCTCATCTTCAATGCAGCATGCCAAGCTAATCCTGGAGCTGTATAGTACCAAGCAGGATCTAAATCATAATTTCTAATACAAACGTCTCTAAAATTTTCAAAAACATCAACGAGTAAAAGCACATCTGAAACGTTGTTTAAATCATGATAATCTCTAAATGATTTGCAATTAAACTCTTTTCCATACAATTTGTGCATGAGAGTAATCATTATCACTTAATCCTTCACCGTTTAATCTTGAAAAGAATGATTCTTTTGGTGGTAATTGTGTCTCATTAAATCTATCAATAGAACCAACCCAATCATATGGGTATATACCATTTTTTAATAGTAAATCTAGGTTTTTACCTGAATATAATTTTCCTATATTTTTGCACTGGTCTTTTGATAAATTCTTTGATAAAGCATCTAAAATATCAGACATAAATTTATAACTATCTAAGAAACGAATTTCACGTTTAACTTCAACTTTCTTACTCCCTTTATTAATAAACTCATCAACTTTAATTTCTATAGAAAAGCTAATTTACTTTTCTTCATTGTTTGCTATTCAATTCAACTTTCCTCCTGATAATTTCCTAATAAATAAGTGAGAATTGTAACCAGATAAATTGTGAAATAATATTGTAAAGAATTTTGGAATTTTATAATTTAAATTAAAATTTTGATGAGCAGCACCTCTATATTTTCCAGTAATATGGGAGTGGTCACGTACTTTATCATTTTCAAGATCTCTCCCACAAATGTGACATGATATTGCTGCATTAAAATCATGTTTGTTTTCATCAGTAAATATCATCCTTTTTGGAAATTTAATCTTGTTATAAATTTTCTTAATATCTTTTTCTAAGCTATCAACAAAAATTTGTGCAACATCATCAGTTTCATTAGTTGAAGTAAATGTGACTGGACTACTTTGATAAATACTTTCGTCAAATCATTTAATATAATAACAGAATAAACTTGGAATATGTTTTTGATATAGCTTAGATATTGAATAAGATTCATTCGGATTTGGCTCACAAGTGTCAATTAGTTTAATAAAACTTTCAAAGTCAGCATATACAACAAACGGAACTCTCATTGATTTATTGCGACTAGTAAATTGCATTGTCGATTTTGGTAGTGGAAGTTCAATGCGTACTGAGTCATGTGTTTCACAATACGATTTATGATTAGATAATGATTCTTCAGAATTAAACTCAAGTAAACAATTCCTACAATAATACACATTATGTTTATGTCTAGATGATTGTGAAGATAGCAGTCTGCTTAAACTTTTTATTAAACAATAGTGATTAGTTTCACCATTTGAGATTAATAATAAATCTATTAGATGTTTACGTTCATTATTCTTTGACATTTGCAAAATATGAATTTCTGAATTTTCATAACCAAATACATTAACACTGATATCTTGATTATTATTCTCAAATTGCGTGATTTGATTTAATGATACTGGAAATTCTATTTTATCCCAGTTTAGATTTTCTGCTTGATTTTTAAGCTCCTTATCTACTCTTTCAGGATGATTATCTTTTAGATTTAATGCTCTTGCAACACACCACTTAAAACATTGGTTATCTTCATTTTTTATATTATTTATTGCATTTTTATTTGCTAAATTTTAATCAAGTGGAATGTATGGTTTAGCTTTAATAGGATTATACTCGATAATATTTATTTCCATCTTTTCAACAGAAACAAACCTCCAACCTGATCCTAACTGTTGAAAAGATAATAGTGATTCCAAAATTTTATGCTCAGCACTTTCATATTATTGATTCAAATCTGTTGTTTCTAATACAACTTGATTATTCATTCTAAATACACTAGTTGTGGTTACAGTTTCTTCTGTTAGAATAGAAGTACGCTCCATTATACAAGTGAGAGTTATAAAAATCTTTGAATTTCAATTTTTATTTATTATTTTAATTGCACTTTTTTAGCAGCATTTATGAATGATAAAGCATCATAACCTTCTATTCCTTTAGCTGTAAGTTGCTTTGTCACATTTTTAATAGATGATTGATTTAATTTAAATTTTATTGCATTCATTTCTTTATTTATTTCTTTATTTATTTCTTCAACTTTATTTTCAGGTTCAACTTCATTTCTAACTTCCAATTTGTTGTATAAATTTTTTAATGAGTTGACTTTTTAGTTTACTTTATTCTTAATTATGTCAGGTACGTATGACACAATCCAATCTGCAATAGAATTAAATTTACTTTTTTCAGTTGGTTCCTATTTTTGCTGTCAATGTATTCACTGTATTTTTAATTGTATCAGGCACATATGACATAAGCCAACCTGTTGTAGATTGCGATGGTCTTTGTTCGATCGGTGTGTTACTAACTGATGTAGATTGAGTTTGTGTGCGCTCAACAGGTGTCTGCGCAAATTTTTTTAATAATTCACTTTTTCTCATTCTATAATGTTTAATTTTTTGCTCTTGTGCGATTTGTTTTAGTTCTCTGACATTTTTATTTTCCATTTTTGTATGACAAAATATTTTTTTAAAATTTTAATTTTATTTAAATAATTAAAAAAAAAAAAATATCTAGTCATTTTTTTATTGTTACATCTTTACCATGATTTTTAAATATAACCAAAGCCTAGTATTTTACAATAATAATTAATATTATAAACATTATATATGTCTCCACCCTCAAATTCTATAAGAAGGTTCTATAACCCTCTCTATTTTAAAGTCACCATCTTTTTCAATTTTAACTGTTCTATTTTCAATTTTAACTGTTCTATTTTCAATTTTAACTGTTCTATTTTCCATTTTAACTGTTCTATTTTCAATTTTAACTGTTCTATTTTCAATTTTAACTGTTCTATTTTCAATTTTAACTGTTCTATTTTCAATTTTAACTGTTCTATTTTCAATTTTAACTGTTCTATTTTCAATTTTAACTGTTCTATTTTCAATTTTAACTGTTCTATTTTCAATTTTAACTGTTCTATTTTCAGTTTTAACTGTTCTATTTTCAATTTAAATAATTTTTTTTATTTGAAAAAAGTAAACAATAGTTAGATAATTCTATAGTTACATCGCATCCTCTTACATTTTTGTTTTCCTTTTTTTTATATAACAAGATTTTATTTATCAGATCTTTAGATCCATTCAAATTTAAAAATATTTACAAAGCACATGTAAATATTTTTTAAGCATATATTTATTATAAACATTCTATATGCCTCCACCCTCTAACTCTCTCTCAGAACTTTCAGATTTAAATATTTCAATCTCAAATCCATTATCAATTTTCCATCGCGTAATTCAAGATATCTCCATCAATGCTTAGTATCTTGCATAGCACTATATAATGATTTATATATTTTAACTTCTCCAGTTTCCATGTTTGTAAATTTAACAGTGACTGGTTTTTTCTTAATTGTTTTTAATCTTTCATATTTTGGATCTATTTCTTTTTTTTGTTTTTCACGATGTATTTTAGGCTTGATTGTTTTTTTTTCTCATTTGCTTCTTTCATTGTGTGTATTCTAGGTCTACCAACTGGTCTTTTATCATTTATTTATTTCACTTCATCCATAATTGATTCTTTATCTATCAACCCATTATCTATAGCAATCATTAGCAATGAAGCGATATTGTCAGATGTTTTTTAAATGTTATTTTCCTCTAATAGATTTTTTAAACTCTTCTTTGTGTATTTCATTCTTTTTAATATATAGAAAGAAAATTTAATAAACAATATTCATTTTATTTCCGTCTGATTGAAATTCTATCATTCTATCAGATATTACAACTGCAATAGCTTCAGTATCTGCTAGAACAGCCGTATTAAATGTTGCTTTAACTTGAACATCTATTGTTGATGATTGATCTATGTTGTTGATCATTCTATCAGATATTACAACTGCAATAGCTTCAGTATCTGCTAGAACAGCCGTATTAAATGTTGCTTTAACTTGAACATTTATTGTTGATGAAAAACAAAGAGTGGGTATAAATCTTTATAGTAAAAAGGAGTTATATTGCTGTGTGTGATCAATTCATTCATTTCATAAAACTTTTTATTAAACACAGCTGCATCTCAATTAGCTCTTGAAAATTGCTAATTTGGGAATGACAAATTATAATCAACAGCAGGATATCTTTCTTGATTAAGCATAATGTACATATTTTTCAAGTCGCAATGATCAAATATTGAAGCATTAGCATTTTCGTCTCCATTCTTACTTATTTAAAATGCAACAATAATGTATCTTGGTTTTTAAGGAGATGTCTTTACGCTCAATTTCCAAGAAAATGTATTAGATTGTGCAACAGATATAGTATCACACTGACGCGCTTGAAAACTTACTGGAAGCGTCACTTTTGATTTGATAGATTTATAAAGAGTAATCCTTTCTACATCTGATGGGATCACATGTGGTATAAATAATTATACTTTATTAAGATTAACTTTTCCTAAAGCTGCAGCAGCAAGCTTAAAAATTGCGTCATCATCACTTTTTCTTACAAGAGTTATTGTATGTTTAAACCCATAAACAACTTTGTCGTAATCATCACAGAATCGAAAAATGTGTCTTAAAGGTATGCAAAATGAAAATATTCCTTTTGTAGTTGGTTTCTGGACTATGTATGCTTGTCTTAATGCGAACCCTGAGTTATCAGCAAGTACTGCTGTTGTTGCAGTATCTTTATACCACAATTGATTTAATCCTTGCACTAATTGAAAGTCATTTGGGTACTTAAACATTCCTAACATTGTAGTTGCTTGACCTGGGTGATAAATAGTTTCTATATCTTGGTTTGATAATTGGTATGATATTTGACTGAATAAATGCATATTACCATTATTTGTAAGCGTTACTGCATCTGTATTAGCATAAGCTGTTCCACCTGCAAGTTTAACAAGTTGTCCTTCAAATAAGAGATAAGCTTCAAATGGAAGTGTGAACAAATCTTGTTGCTCAATGTTGATTCTTATCTCTTTAGCACTATTTAGATTTGTGCGAGCCACTGGCTTATATTCATGGAATTCAAATCTTTCAATTCCATTATCTACAATTGGCATTTCTGTAAAATATAATACTTCGGAAGTTTTCACTTTGTTTTTTTAAATACAATATAAAAATTTTTTTTTTGATTGACAATTCTTAAAAAACTAATAATTGTATAAAAAATTTAGCGAGTCTACTACGCAAGTCTACTAAGCAAGTATACGCGTATACTAAGCAAGTATACGCGTAGCTCATTGATTTAACAAGTTAAATCTACGCAAGTCGAAGGCCGCGTCCTTTTTTAACTAGATCTTCTATTCTTATAGCATTTTCATTTGACACTTTTTTTGATGATCTAATTGCAGAACCCATCCTCATTTTATTTATATTTGTTGATATATCATCTGCATTATTTTTTTTAGATCTTTCAGATCCATTATTGATCAGATCATTAAATCCAACATCAATTTTTTTTATTAATAACAGGTTGTGAAACTAATTTTGAAGATGCTTTATTAATTATTTGTTTTACTTTTTCAACTGCAATATTTCTAGCAGCTTCTATCGCTGATGTTGAAAGTTCTTTTTCTACTGATTTAGCAGCAGTTATGGCAGTTTTTCCTAAATCAGTTGCAGCCATCTTCTTCAACGCAGCTGATGATACTCTTATTACATTTGACGCTTTTATTCGTTTAAATAAATCTCTTATACTTTCGAATATACCACTTCCTCCAGTAGCATGTTTCTTTATATATCTCTTATTATAAACAATTAGCATTTTTTATGTACTATATATTTTTGTTTGTTTATGCAACACAATGGTCGCAAAAAGTGACCAACGGAGCCGTCCAGTCACGTAGATCTGGGAGATTTGAAAATAGAAGTAGATTGTAGATGATGTCATTGGGTGAGAATCATAAATGAATGTAAAGACTATTTTGTAGGAGGAAGAAAATTTTAGGACTCAGGGATTAGGTGAACAATAACTCACGCTCTAGTCATACTAAACAAATGATAAAACAATGGTCTATGAGTAAACAAGTCAATATCGATCCGCTGGTTCATTAAAGTCAACCATGGCTAAAATTATCGCACGATACAAAAACAATAAAATAAGTAGATAACAAAATATAAAGTAAAATGATAAAAAATAAAAGTACGAGCAATATAAAAAGAAAAAATAGGCTAGTAAATGTGCTACTATATATGGTCTAAACTCTAGATAACAAACTGAAAACTGATAATCACCTGTGTGAGATAAAAGTATATAAATGTCGTTAATGTAACAAATTCATAATATAAAGCTCACAAAGCGCTATAATACGTGGGTGTAAGAGGTAAAAAAATGTTGGTGCCATGGTAACCAATCAGAATTAAGTAGTGGGTAATGGTGATCCCCCTCCTCAGGAATGCACTGCGATCACCAATGTCGTTTCGGAGAGCCCGAGACCTGCACTAACGCCACTCGTCAGGGGCGTGTCCTTGCAACAGAACTCACCGCCTGCACTCTATGTTATGCTAGTCAATATTGCAATATATAGCATGTTTCTTTATATATCTCTTATTATGAACAATTAGCATTTTTTTATGTACTATATATTTTTTTTATATGCACTGATATATAAAATATTTTGTATTGCTTTATACTGTGAACTATCTATTATACCTTGTCGTAATAATTCATCACAAATTGCAACTGCTTTATTTCTTGCTCCAGTGTTACCTGCTTTCCATGCAGCTATACGTAGTTCAAGAATTTCAATTAACCCATCAGGGTCGCTAGGAAGAATTATAGTTTGTATTTTTTTCCCTTCTCCTGTTCCTCTTGATTCAAGCTTCCTATTTTATTTTATATCTTTCCAAATGGGTGCAATTATTTCTCTGTATTTTACACTACGAGATGTCTTTGGTTTGCCTGTATCAGTAGTAATTGCATCTGTTTGTATTAATATATCTCTATATTTTTTATGATCATCTTCAGTATATAAGTTCTTTTCAGGATTAAACTTTACTATCAATTCCCAAAGACCAGGAGTACCATAATATGTTTCATCATCAATAATTATATTATCATCAATAATATGTATTGGCTTTTTTCCAATATAAAATATATTATCTTTATTATATATTCCAAATGTAGTATCAACAGATTTTTTACTAGTTGCATACATTCTTAGATAATCTGTTGCAATTTTTCCTAGCCTCGTATCTTTATATTCTTCATGAGAAGGCAATAGTTCTTTAGAATGAGTTATCATTATTTCTCTATTTGCTTCAGGATAAGAAATTGAAAAAGTGAGTGCAAATTTATTAGCTTGATCTTGCAATTTATTTATGTTTTCCTTTATTCCATCTTGATTATCAATTAATGGCTTGTACAATTTTTTTAAGTCAAACTGTAAATTAGTTTCACCGATCTTTGCATATAAACTATTATTGTATATTCTTTTTTTAGTATCTAAAAAATCTTTAACAATTTTGTCTCTTTTTTCAGGATCTTCAATTTTTAGAAATGACATTTTGCTTTTTTATAAAAAAAGATAAAAAAAAACAGAACATAAATTGTTATGTTGTGTCTATGTTTAATTTTTTATGTTGTATTTTATGTTTTATTTTTTATGTTTTAATAAATTATTTTAATACATTATTTTGTGCTTTTATATCTACATTTTTACTAAATCTGCTTTTGAGTATATTAACTGCATTATCTCTTCCTTGTTTAATTAATGATTCTTTAGTTTGTTCATCAAATAATTCTTTTGAATTTGTTATAATTTGCTCAAGCATGGCTTTAAATTTTTCAAGTTCACTAAGTATTAGTTTATATTCATTGTCATCTATACTTCCATCTAATAAAGCTTTAGAAATATAGTCACTTATTGTATCTAGTTTTGAATCAGCAAGTACTTTAATCTTTTCATGCTTTTCTGCTTTTAAATTTAATTTTTTATTAACTTGCCCTCCTATTAATGATAAAACACCTGTTCCTAATGCGGCACCTTCACATGCCATAGCTACTGGTGCTGCAACTATTGTTGCTAAAAAGCCAATTCCAATAGTTCCAAGTGCCATAGTGCTTGCTAGTAATTAATTATCAATTGCTGAAACTATTTTTACAGCTCTATGATACTTTTTACTTAGCATATTTCTCTTTTCTCTCTCACGCTTTATTTCTTTTTAAATCTCACTAATTGTGGTTAGGCGATATATATGTGCACTAATAATCTTTTTTTCTTAATCAAGTGCACTTGGAAGATTTGGATATATTTTATTGAAAGTTTTATTATCATTTGCACTCTGTGCATTTGGTATATCTGAATAAATATTATTACACAGCTTTTTGCAATTAAACTCCATTTTAATAAGTAAAAATAATTTTTTTAAAATATTTTTTTTAAAATATTTACAATTAATTCACAAAACATAAACTCCTTTTTAAATCAATAAACATAATCTCCTTATTTAATCAATACATCAGAATAAGAACTATTACCAACATTTATTATAATATCATTAACAGTCTCTGATATTACAAAGTTTTGTAAACTTAACATTTTTAATTTAAGTTCTTCTTTTAATGAAACTAACGCAAACCTTCATTAACTACTAAACCAAACTTTAAAAGAATATATTGATGTGATTTAGATTTTATTGGAATGTCGTGTTGTGCAAATATTTCATATTTTTTCTCAGTTATTAATACTGGAGGGTGCTCCAAATCTTTGTGTGGCTTAGAATGAATAAGTATTTTTAAAGATTTATCTGGTATATATTTGTTTATATATTTATGTATTGGCAGATTATTTCTTGGCATTTCTTTTTATATGCAATAAAAAAAAATAATAAAAAAAAAAAAAATTCGAGAAATCACAGAATCATATTCAAAAATGGAATATTAGCAAATGGTGAATTTGGTCCTAATAATAAACCTGATCCTGTTGATGTATATCCATTGTCATTACGTAAGTAAAATTCATCACCTGCAAAACTTCCTTTACTCCATGGTCTCAAATATAAACCATTTCCTCCAGCTGTCATTTTAACTCCTTTTCCATTCTTTTTTAATTACACAACACCCCCTCCAGCAATTTTATCAACCATAGGTGATCCAGCTGCTGAACCTACTCCTGTTAATAAGCCTGTTGCAAGTGCAGGAGCAATGCTTGAAAATAAAAATTTTCCAACTGTACCAAGGAAAGGTAATAGTGCTCCAATAAATCCTCCCTCTATTTGAGAATTGTGGGCTAGTTGTGCTTTACTTAGAGTAATTATCAAGCCTTTACTTTTCTCATATGCTCTTTTAATTCTATTCAATTGATAATCTGTTACAGCTAATACATGCTCACCATTTAGATCTGAATGTGATAACTTAATACTAGCTCCATAACCATCTTCAATTGTTTTTTTAAGTTTTTCTAATTGCCCTTGCGAAACATTTATTTTAGTATTAGTATATTTACTAATACTAAAATACATTTTTATATATAATATAAAATAATTTTTTTAAAATTACTTTACGATTTATTTTATTAATATTTATTATTTTACCTCTCTTATATGAAATCTAATAGTCACTTCTTCTTTTCGTAAATTTAAAGGATTCCCATTTTGATCAATCACTTTAGTTTCCATTTTTGATATTGTTTTTAGTGTTAATGGTAAGAAAATTAAGTTATACGGCTCTTGAATAATTTTATATCCAGGACCTACAGTTGGAAAAAATGAATATATAACGTTATCTGTTCCTCCATTTACATATGATGATACTATTATATCACTTGTTACTCGTATACTGTTGACTCTCAATATGTTTTCAATATTAGTTGATTGATATGAACCTGATGAAAATACTAGACTATCAAAACCTAAAACAGATCTAATCGAGTTTGAAGTTGTAAAATCAACTTTAAAACCAGATGCAATATTTAAAACTGATTTTAATGTATTATTATTTGCTTCAATTGAAATATTTGCAACTCCTGCGGCATTACTACCGTTTTGAGTCATAACAAATACAATATAATCATTTATATCAGTAATCTCATAATATCCTTCGGGAATGTTTATATCAATCCAAGTTGCTGCATTATCTGTGCCATATCTAATATTGTTGTTTGAAGAATCGATATTAGGAAAACTGTAATATGTCTCTAAACTAACCATAGCCATTTCATATTCTTTATCTTCTCTAAGTGAAATAACAGAAGCAAACGAAGTTTTTATAATATTGCTGTTCCCAATTATATTTATACTAGTCATTTTTGTTTTTTTTATATATAAGATAATATTTTGTTTTTTTGGTAACTTTTTTTAATTAACAAGTTGGTATATAAAAACAATTTAATCCATTTCTATATTTTCCATTATCTTTTTTAGAAGATAGATCTATAATAACAAATCCATGAGACTCTGACCAAGCTTTCTTGCAAAAACTTTTAAAGTCCTCTTTTGACACTTGAAACATGATCATTTTAAATGTGATTTAAATTCTTTGAATCGTGTGGGAAAAAACAAATAAAGTTTGTATTTTCTCGTATAGTTTGCTTAGGTAACATAAAATAATTTTGTGCAAGATTGAAACAATCTACATTACTATGTCTTCCTCTTATATAATATTTTTCACACTTATTTTGCTTTGTTAATTGTAAATCATCAAATATCATCAAATTACTCTTTTGAATATCAAGATCTTCAGGAAAAGGTACATCTTCTGCTATTTCAAAAAACTTGCACTCCATATCCGTTTTCTTATTTAAATTTTTTGAAATGTCTTCAATTATAAGCTCAAGGTTTGCATTTAATTTTTCTATTTTGTCTTGTAAGTTAAATAGATCAAGAATAATTTCTTTTGGTAATTTTTTTTCAAAAGATTGTTTTAATATTTTGTATTCTGGTTAAAAAAGAGATTTTCCAAAAACTTGTAAACTATTATAGTCTAACCAACTAGGTCTCAAAAGTAAATTCAATAATAAAGTAGTTTTTCCACAACCCAACTTTCCAACGATAATTCCACTTATACTCTTAGGAAACAACTTATTATTTTTTCTCTTATTGTTATTCGCATTCCATTACAAATCTGTAATACCCATTTTTATATATCTAATAATTTTTCAAAAAAATATATTTAATTATTTTATTTTCTATATATATAAAAATGTACTGTCTCAAATGTAGAAACAAAACAGCTACACTAAACTTACATAAAGTTGTTAGTAAAAACTATAAAAATATGCAACGTGGAAATTGTGCTGTTTGCGGAAAAATAAAAAATAAATCCGTATCATCAAAAGAAGGAGGTGATTTAGTAAGCTCAATTAATTCAGCAACAAGTAAAATAAAACTACCATGGTCACAGTTTCCAGGTGAAATGCATTTACCTTCTATGAACTTTGCAGGTCCTGGAACTAATTTAGATGAACGATTAACTTCTACTGACGCATATAAAGAATGGAGTAAACCTGTAGATAGAGCTGATAATGCAGCTTACCACCACGATCTTGCTTATAAATACTTCGATGATACTGCAAAAAGAAATTTAGCTGATAAAATTATGATCGAAGAAATGGATGCTATAAAAAATCCTACAATACGTGAAAGAATTGAGGTATTATAAAACCTATTATATCATCTAAAGCAAAGTTTTGATTGGGTTCTTTGAACCCATATGAATTAGATGTTGAAAAAACCACCAACAATCAGTAAAAAAGACAAAGATAAAGATTTAATTCTTATGGATCTAAAAGACCTAAAATGGACTGACAAACTTGCAGACGAACTTTATAGACCAGTTGTAAATCGTTTCAGAAAAAGAAAAGTTATTGAAAATGGAATCGATGAAATATGGGCTGCTGATTTAGTTGACATGAAATCTTTTTTCTAAATTCAATGATGATATAAAATACTTATTAATGGTGATAGATGTTTTTTCGAAGTATGGATGGATTGTTCCATTAAAAAGTAAAACTGGAGTTGATGTTGCTAATGCTTTAAATAAAATTTTTAAAGAAAGATGTATAAGTATTTTTCAGCTAATTCTACTAGAAATATATTGACATTTTAGATTAAATGGCAAATAAATACAACAACACAAAGCATTCCTCAATTAAAATGACACCAGTTGAAACTAGCGATAAAAAGAATGAAAATATTGTTTGGTTAAATCTAAATGGAAGTTCACGATCAGAGCCTGTTAAACCAAAGTTTTCAATGGGTGATAGAGTTAGGATAACTAAAAAGAAGGGAAAGTTTGAAAAAGGATACACACCAAGATAGACTAAAGAAGTTTTTACAGTGTCACACATTCAGTTCACAGATCCACCAATGTATAAAATAACTGACGATAATAGTGAAGACATTTTATGAACAAGAAATGCAAAAAACTGATTAAAACATATTTAGGATTGAAAAAGTTATTCGTAAACTCAAAAACAAACCATTAGTAAAGTGGTATCGATATCCTGAGTCGTTCAACTCATGGGTTGATAATAAAGAATTAATAAGTCTGTAAATATTGTAATAGGATATGCTTTATTTTACGCTTAAGCTAGATTTCATTTATGCTTAGATTTCACCTTATAATTATTATTTCTTTGTTGAAATGATAATTAAATTAACACAATGTCATGCTAGTTGAAGAGCCCATTATATACATTTTGAAAAATGGTGGAGATTTATCATACTTTCTAGCTCACACACTTTTTTGAAAATGATTGAAATAATACCATGTCATGCTGGTTGAAGAGATCTCATAATATACATGTTGAAAAATAGTTGAAATAATACCATACTTTCTGACACACACACTTTTTTTGAAAATCCACTTTTTTTGAAAATGATTGAAATATACCATACTTTTTTTTGGATTGGAATTGGCATTTCATTCTACTTATGTATTGAAACTTATATATATTATCTTCAAGTTTATATGTTTATGTCTTTATAATAAGATATTTGTAAATCACGATTTTATAAAAATGGAGCTCGGCGATAAGACATGTCTTTTTAAACAGACATCTTTAAAGAGTTTCATTTATATAACATTGTAATAAAAATCAATTAAAAATAAAGAGTTATATCCATAAAAGAAGTTTTTATTTAAATACACTATGTCTTCTTCTTGCTCCAGCGTGTATATATTGTATACATATTACATAAACACGAACATCGGAAACAATGGCAAGTTTAAACTTTTTCCTCGTTGAGCGAAACAAATACGAGTGCACACGTATTTGTTTCGCTCGTGTTTTAAAAATACATGCTTTTAACAATGTCTCGTACAACCTCAGATAGTCAAAGATTTCAATTCTTCTCTCAATATATATATTGAGAGAAGCTATTTTAATCAGATTCGTTGATTTGTTTGGAATGTGGTAAAATAGAAATTTTACTTTTTGATTTTTTATCGCCGTTTAAAATCCTTAAGTACATCGAGTATACAAATATTTTAAAAATATTTTAACGCCTAAAAAATTTTAACGCGTATATAACCGGTTAGAAATATTGTAACAAATAATTTTAAAGAAGATAAGATAACGCGGGGTTACTTTGACATGTGAATAATATTGACTTGTATTAGATTAAATGTTTTTACTAAATTTATTTAACAGATGTTGCAGCCAGATGTTAAATGAACAAATATAACTATTTTCATCCACATATTAGTAAGCGTAAATAACAACACAATACGTAGGGTATAAGTTAAACTAATTTCTAGTTTTTTTGTTGCTGTAAAACTTTAGTCAAAAGATAAGTAAAACCATACATAGTATCATTTTTACATGTGTTTCTAAATACTAAGCATTTAAAATTTTTTGTTGCATTTTTTTTTTTAAACGCATATTTAAGTTTTGGGGTAACATTGACAGGAATGCTTAGGTCACCCCATGGGCCAAGAATCAAGCAAAAATCGGCGGAATGTCTTACAACTGATAAATCTTTCGTAATCACATGAAATGGAATAAAAAAAAAAGCAAACTCTAAATTAAAAGAGTAATTCTAAAAAAAAAAATGTATCAATACATCAAATGTCAACAGATCTAAAAACCGACACTTGCAAAAAAATGTAGGTTGGTGCTAATATATATTAAAAATGTTTTCTCTATTTTGTTTGTCAATATTCCAATGATAATGTTACTACTCATGATGTAACTTCAACATTTACAGCATAAAACATACTACTGTCAATGTTGCCCCATATAGGAGTAACATTGACAGTTGAACCCCAAAAACAAAATTAATCATCTATCAACAATATTAGAAAACTAATTAAATTCTTCATCAGATTATGGCAGCATTATTATTGGTAAACACATAGAAATATTGTATACCTAATTTAGTTTACAACAGCTAAAAAAAAATATATTTCTAATGATGTGTCAACCCTACTTTACCTCACTTTATAAGAGGAAACTTTACTTAGATGTCTGCTTTAAAAAATCTTCAAAAATCATTTTAACAGATTTTAAAAAATTTGCGGATGGTTACGAATGGCAGCACAAACTTTTATCGAATTATTTTTAAAAGAACTTTCCCAAAATCTCAAAAAAGCTGATTTAAAGTTATTACGCAATTTTTCATAGTGCAATTGATTAAAAATTTTTCATTGTATAATTTTTCATCGTACAATTCTTCATGTTACGAGTGCTTTGTAAAGTATGTTAACATTAAAAAAAAAATTAATTTTTTATTCGGATTGATAAAAAATGAAATAACTTTATTTTATAAAAATATACAAATATTTTAGTTTTGAAATTTCTTATATTTTGTTTCTTTATCTACATACAAATACTGAAAATAGTTTTAATAAATACATTTTAAGTTTAATAATATAAAATTAACTTTAAAATATACATTACAAACCCATATTTTTTAAAATTAGACTTAAACTATAAGAATATCATTTTAACATAATAAAAAAAAAAACATGATAAAAAACAGGCATACATTCAACATCTTACTTTTAGTTGTAAGCATATCATGTTGCGATTGTATATTTTTTAAGTTTTATTTTAAAAGTATTTACTATTATACAATATTTAAATTTCACTAGTAGATGCTGTAAGACAATGTTTACTAATGACCAGCATGTTACTTAAATACTATTAGTTTTTACCAGGTAATAATATTTTATAGACTGTTTACCAATGGCCAACACTTAATATAATACAGCATTGATTGAAATATCGTTTAGCATTGAACACTAGGTGTCGCCATGTAACCGTACAGCTTCGACCAGCAGATTGCCTTTTAAGCTTTTAGAATAAAGTAATAACCTCTTATAATAAAATATATTAAGATAAAGCACGACTATTTATGTTGATTGTGGTCTTCCGCTTATGGTAGATATCTTATCTTTGAGTTCAGCAATTTCTAAAAAGAAAATATTTTTTTGTAAATAGAGAATTTTTTTAAAAATGTTTTTTTGCTGTTGCATTATATTAAAAAAAAAATAACGCAGATTAAGCGTAAAATAGTATAAAAGCTACCTTGCTTCAAAGTCTGATTTTCGTCAACAAGTTCTTGGTTTCGCGATGATAAATAAACTGCGTCTTGAATAGAATCCTCAAGTAGCGCACGGTAGCGTTGTTCAAGCATTCCTTTCTGCTCTTCAAATGCCTCACGATAATGACGAAATGTCTATAGACAATAAATATATACACATATATATATACATGTATATATATATATATACATATATACATATATATATATATATACATATATATATATATATATATATATATATATATGTATGTATATATATACATATATATATCTATCTATATATATATATATATATATATATATATATATATATATATATATATATATATATATATATATATATATATATATATATATATATATATATATATATATATATATATATATATGTATATACATATATATGTATATATATATATATATGTATATATGTATATATATATATCTATCTATATATATATACATATATATATATATTTATATACATATATTACATATTTCTTGTCGAGAGGTAACAATGCTCCCCCTCTCCCCTATTATATTCTAATAGCATGTTTGCTAAAAACTGTTTTTTTGGTTAGTGTGATTAATATGTGTGAATAATTGTCTACACAATATTGTCATACGCGAGGTTAGAATTATCTTGTTTTATCTCCACATTATTGAGTTTTGAGATAAAACGATTTAAAAAATAAAAACTTTAGACGGTCAGAAAAAATATTTTTACAACTTCAGTTTTCTTTGCAACTTTTTTGATTATAAGTTGATTACAATACAGTAGAAAAATATCATTTTGAGGTACATGACACAATCAATAATTCAAATTTTTCAAAAAGTGGAGAGCAAGATAATTCCAACCACGTGATAAGTTTAGTAACTACGAGTAAAAGTAAAATAAACTTTTTCGGAGAAATTCTAAGAGTGGCTTAACTATTATGCAAGTGGCTTAACTATTATGCAAACAATAAACTTCTATCATAATTGACTTATTAAAAATATTTTTGATAGGAGCCAATTTTAATGAAAAAGTTTTCAACCCCGATGTTATTTTAGAAACATTATGAAGTTAATGCACAATATGAAGTTAATGTAAAATGGCGGACTCATCGACTATTAATATTCGCAAAGGATATTTATTTAAGTTTACAGAGTTAAAATTTATTTGAGATACGTAAATTGTAAAACAGAGGCGCCAATACATGTTAACATTTTAGTATAGTGCGACTACTCGACGTTTTTGCTTAACTACCGTTTTTTGCATTTAATCTGGTGGGTTTTTGCATTTAATCTGGTGGGTTTTTGCATTTAATCTGGCGTTTTTTTGCATTTAATCTGGTGTTTTAAAATTTATATCAGTTTTATAATGCAAGTTATGAATCGCTTGACTTGTTTGTAATAAAAAATCTCATATTCTATTTAAAATTAAAGTTAGATGTGTAAAAAATAGTATAATCAATTAGCATTAAGTATTATATATATATATATATATATATATATATATATATATATATATATATATATATATATATATATATATATATATATATATATATATATATATATATATATATATATATATATATGTATATACATATATATGTATATATATATATGTATATATATATATGTATATATATATATGTATATATATATATGTATATATATATATATATATATATATATATATATATATATGTATATATATATATATATATATATATATATATATATATATATATATATATATATATATATATATATATATATATATATAGCATACTAGTTTGAAAAAACAGATTTTTAACAATTACAACTTTTATTCTATATTAATATTATATTCATTAATACATTGCGTAAAAAAAGATTCGCAATGTCTCACGTAGTTTGAAAGGTCACGTTTATTAATATGCTAATAACCGTTCCTTATTTGTTCTAATAAATCATTATTTCCAATGGGAGCTATTTATCTACTTGTCGTATTCCTAATTTTTGAGAATTTTTCTTTACAAGAATTTAGACAAGGTAAGTATCGGGATAAAAAATAAACATCACAGGGATAAATATCATAAAAACCTGATTATGAATGTGTCATATTATTATACATGTATATATATATACGGCCCTATCTTATATTTCAACGCCGGTCTTAAGGTAGAATATATTATGAACTTAACATGGCGCTACGAGTACGTAAAGAAACATGTGGAAACTAATTGTTTTTTGTTTAAAGATTATCTTGTTTAACCTTTTGAATCGTTACTTAAAAACAAAAAAATAAAAATGACGGAAAGTGGTAAGGGAGGCGTTTTTCTTCCAATGTTAGATTTAACTGTAGATAGATTCGCTGCATTTCGCTCACGGATTGAGAAATAGCATGATTATGTTTTGTTGTCAGATTTAGAAAAGAATCCACTAGCATATCAAGCTGCAATGTTAAGATGTACATTTTCTTCAGAAACTCGAAACATTTACGAATCATTAAACCTAACCGAAAATGAAAAAACAGATCCAGCTATTATATTGGAAAAAATGGAAGAGTTTCCTAAAGGTATTATTATTGAGACTTTAGAAAGACATAAATATTTTAAACGTTTTCAAGAAGATGGTGAATGCTTTGATGATTTCTTAACCGAAGTAAAATTATTAAGTAATAATTGCAACTTTTGTAATACTGAAGATTGTTTTGGCAGTTTATTAAGAGATAAAAATGTATATGGAATACGTGACAAAGTACGTGACAAAGTACGTGAGAAATTACTTTCTTAAAAAACTTTAACACTCAATAAAGCAGTAGAAGTTTGTCGTTGTTTTTAGAAAGAGTTGACGCAGATTGTGCAGACGGACCTTGGGAAGTTCAATTAAAAGTAAAATATGGAAAAATAACTTTTAAAATTGACTCAGGCGCTGAGGTCACAGTAATAGGTGCTAACCATTTA
>NC_088931.1:38417500-38457500 GCF_038396675.1 Hydra vulgaris
ATCCCATTTTGACCCTCATGAACAAATTTTAATTCAAGGAGTGTCATAAAATGTTCCCAAGGCTATGTTTTCTTAATAAAATTTTTTTAAAAATTTTGAATGACTATTTATACTCGCATCACTCTTTTAAAGTTTAACATTTTACATTTTTTGAGTTTATATTGGTATTTTCAAACAATAGGCACAAAAATAGAAATTAACAAATCATTAACTATATAATTATGTCATTACAAAGAAGGTTTTTTATCTATACCAATTGTGCGCATTTTTATGACTATTATATTTGTTGAATGGTGGTATTTAAATATGCCCTAACTCGTTATAAAATTTAAAAACCTTATTTTCAAACACAATACCATTGAAGCCCTATATACAGCAATAAAATATTTGTTAGATTCCCAAAAAGTTCAATCACTTCAAGCACTTGCTAATTAAAAGGGGTCTGTGCGAGGTTAGCTAAATGGCCAAAAATTTATTATTTTAAACCTCGTGCCATTATGTCGGAGAGCTTCATATAGCTGTAGCTGCAGCCGTAAATACAACTTTGAAGACAGAGAATAAACTTTAAATAACTAAATTAGAGATGGGATGTTGTTGTTGCAAACAACAAGACGGTGCTGTTTCATTTTAATCATCAGAATGTTAAGGGCATCTGCTTGTAAAAGCAGGCTCTATCGTCGCTCAAAGTTTGCAGAAACCTGATAGACCATAAAAGGTTAAGAAATAGTCAGGTAAAGATAAAACTAAATCACTTTAAAATACCTTACTGCAAAAAAAATATATAAAGGTTTCTAATTAAACTTTAAATTTATTTACATTAGGAAATTTAAGAAGTGGAGAGTAAACTTGATAAAAATTAACATAAATGGATTTCACACACCAGGTTTTTGGCAAAGACATTTTGCTACACGAAATTCAAACAGCATTTCCTTAAAATCAGCCAGGTTCTTATTCTAAGCTCAAAGAGATCAATAGAATGGCTGACTAAATTTCACTCTCCTGGGTATCGTGGTTTTTGACCTGTGACTTTTTTGATTCTGCATTTTTTAAAGTAAAACTTAGTTTCTTAAGATTTGATTAAATCTTATTATTTAAGAATAATATATGTTATAAAAGTAACAAATTGTTTAAAAACAATGGCTTACAAAAAGGTTTAAAGTCAGATATAAAAGACAAAGATTATAACAAGCAAATTTTTAAACTGGAAGACTTTTCCTAAAATCAGTAGAAATATAATATAAAGGAAATGAATGGAAATTGCACTTTGAATTTATTTTGTCAAAATTAAATGTAATAATTTTTAGCAGTGTCATTTTAAACCTTATTTTTTATATATTGCTTTATTTTTAATTTACACTTTTAAGATCAACGAGACTATTCTCAGATGTGGCATTATATTGAATATGAGCTTGCTGCAGAGGTGAAATTTAAATCATAGTAAAACCATACAAGGTGTTTAGATCCGTTAACATTGGTGCTGTCATTAGCATCTTCTGACAGAGATCACTATAAAGAAATGGCAAAAGTTCTTTATTCAACTCAAAGGGAGTTCCAGAAAACTGTAAACACAGATAGAACCAAAGCTGAAATCCTTCTGAAAGCAGTTTAAGTTGATAAAGACCAGCCACTAGGTTTTTAGTATATTTCACCAGACTACAGGTTAATTTTTGATATTCCAGGTTATAGTTTGAAAAAATGACTACGGATGAGACTCCCTCAGATTTTTTAGATACAACGAACTTCAAAGATTTAAAAATCTTTCAAAGTTGCTAACAACTCATCAGAACTCACAGCAAATTGTAAATCTATTGACCAGAGTTTAAGAAATTTATTTCTCAAAACAAGAAATAAATCTCTTGTTTTAAAAAATAAATTGCTAGGTAAGATATATGTTTCTTAAAACAAGAAATGAATTTCTTGCTTTTAGAAATAAATTGAAAGGTGGGATATATTTTTCTTAAAATAAGAAATGTATTTCCAATTTTAAGAAAAATATTTTGTAATAAGAAGTTCAATTTTGCTATGCTTACAGTAAAATTTATTCAAGATAATGTAGAGCGTGTAACGAGTTTGGAGAAACTCCAAAAGCTACTTTAAATAAAGAGTTCTTGTAAAAAACCATTAAAACTAAAGAAGAGTGGAAAAAAGAAGCTAGCTACAGCAACTGCTCCCTCAATATTGGCTATGAGTCAATATAAAACAATATGAATGGTTTTAAAATTTTGATCCAATACCTTACTGCAAACTCTGAACCTTAAAAAATTTAAAAATGATCTTTTCTTGAGATATTTGTCTTATGCTGAAAATCGATAAGTGTATATATATATATATATATATATATATATATATATATATATATATATATACACACACACAAATATACATATGTATATATGTATATATATATATATATATATATATATATATATATATATATATATATATATGTATATATATATATATATATATAATAATATATATATATATATATATATATATATATATATATATATATATATATATATATATATATATATATATATATATATATATATATATATATATATATATGTATATATAATAATATATATAAAATAATATATATATATATATATATATATATATATATATATTGGGGCTTGCAAAGTTAACGCGTTAAAGCGCTAATAACTTAACGCAAGTTAAAAAAATTAACGCTGATCAAATTTTCTAACTCATAAATTTTTTTGCTAATTTTGGTTAGCATCAAAAAATAATTTTTGAGCAATAAAGAAATTTCTATACCACTTTCTAATTTCTAATCAATGTTTACTCCTGTGATGACGCCATTTTGTTTTATTTGTCTCAATTATGCCTCTCATAATTGAGACAATATTACCTTATTCTTTTTGTTTTCAAATTGTTTTGACCGCGTTGTTGTTTTGTCAATAAATTTATTAAATTTCCAAAATTTTAATATCTTATCCTGATGAACTTTATTTATTAATAATTTAAATTATGGGTTCAAACGGCAATCAATCTATCCTCAATGGAGCCTTTATCTTTAAAGACGAGTCAAAACAATTGGTTATCTGTAAATTTTGTTCCAATGAATTTGCATATTACCAAAGTCTTAGAACGCTTCAGTATCATTTGAACAGTAAACATGTATTCTTCGTAACTACTAGTAAAAATCAAAGAAAGATCGCGAGTTCGTCAAAACAACTTACAATTGAGGACAGTATTTAATCACAAAATGGCGTAAATAAACAAATTTCTGCAGATAAATCAAAGGAAATTATGGAAGCCATTGTTTGCTGGGTTGCCAGTAGCTGTTGACCATTCAACATTGTTACAGATCCAGGTTTGACTAATGTCATTCGAACAGCAACGTCCGACTACAGTTACAATCTTCCCTGTCAAAACACAATTAAAATAAAAATGCAAACACTCTATGAAGATAAGAAGAAAAAAAAAATAAACCTCGTAAACATGGCTACTAGTATAGCAATTACCTGTGATCATTGGACTTCAATGGGTAATGTCAATTACCTTGGTTTAACATGTCATTTAATAGATAACAACTGGATGTTGAACTCATTTGCCTTAGGTGTTCATCAAACATTTGATCGACACACTAGTGACAATGTTTCAACCCACATCAGAAATATTGCAGATGAATGGGGATTATTTGAAAAAATATTTTCTATAGGTACAGATAACGGTAGAAACATTGTAAAGGCTGTATCAAGTTTTCCCTTCAAACATCTACCATGTTTCGCACATACCATTCAGCTAATTATAAAATCTGCCATTGAGGAGACTGCATTTAACATAACACTAGCTAAATGTCACAGAATTGTTGGACATTTTAAACATAGTCCAGCAAATAATATGGAATTACATGAAAATCAGATTGACCTCAACCTGCCACAAGAAAATCTAATTCAGCATATTGTTACAAGGTGGAATAACATGTATGATATGCTGAGACGTATGTTGAAACATAAAAAAGTAACACTTAATGAGCAAAACCATCACTTACAGACTTTGACAGAAAGAGAGTGGGAAAAAATGGAAAAAAACTGCTAATGTTTTGCAACCATGCAAAGTGGCTTCAGAATTGTTAGGTGGTAATAAATACGAATCTAGTTCGGTGGTTTTACCAATTATATGCCACTTATCATGTGAAATGGTTATTCAAGATGATGATCCTCGTTACGTCGCGCTATTTAAAGAAAAATTTGTAAATGAAATGGAGCGCAGATTTAATGATTTTTCGAATGATAGTTGGTTGCAAATCTTGTCAGCATTAGATTCAAGATTTAAAAATTTATCGTTTATAGCTTCAAATGAAAGATCAAATGTCTGGCAGAGATTATCGAAGCTTCTTGAATCTGTTCCAGACCTCAGACCAATATCAATAGAACAAGAACCAAAAGAGGTGAGCATTTTGTAGTAGTAAATATGTTTTTTTTTTATTGAATAAATCTAATGGCATAATAATGGATTCAAAATTGCATTTATCAAAATAACCTTTTTTTATAGATAAATTCTATGAGTACTATAATATTAATTGAAATAGTTAAATAATATCAATATGCTTTATTTATGGTAATATTTGAATAATTATTTTGCAACAGGCATCAGCAAAAAATCTTAAAATGGCATTCAATCTACCAGATCTGGATGAAGTTGATTCCCCAAGTGAAGATGAAGTGAGTTGATATCGAAAAGAACCCTGGGCCAAAATGGATTCAGATCCTCTTCAGTGGCGGAAGCTACATCAAGGTTTATATCCTCGATTAGCAACGATTGCAAAGAAATATTTGTCAGTTCCAGCGACTACAGTTCCATGCGAAAGACTGTTTTCAACCGCTGGATTCATTGCAGACAAGCACAGATCATCTCTGCTGCCAGATTCATTGAACATGTTATTATGTTTAAAAGACTGGCTTTAAGAAATTTTTTATTTCAAGTTTTTCAAATATTTTATTTTTATTTGTTGCATTAGAAACAGTATAAACTAGAATTAGAACTTTTTTATGACGTTTTATCATTTGCATGTAAATAGATCAAATGATTTTAAAAACTTTTCCTGTTTGCTTTTTTTATTTATTTAAATTATAGTGTTCGATTAATCGCGCGATTAATTATGATCAAAAAATTTAATCATGCAATTAATTGCGATTAAAAATTTTAATCGCATGCAAGCCCTAATATATATATATATATATATATATATATATATATATATATATATATATATATATATATATATATATATATATATATATACATATATATATATATATATATATATATATATATATATATATATATATATATATATATATATAAATATATATATATATATATACATACACACACACACATATAAATACATAAATAAATAAGTTTAAAGCAGACAATAAGTTGTGGTTACAGTGTTTGCTTTACAATCAAGAGATCTGTGGTTCAATGCCTACTCTAGCCTTTTTTTTGACATAAAGCAAGTGTAAACTTCCTAGTTAAATACTCTTCTGTGGTGCTCTGTGATGTAGGTCTTCTTGGAGCACCTACAATAACCACACAAAAAGAGTGTATATTTATTTTTTTTAAATACTTTGATACATTTAGGTCTAGTTTAGTTTATACTAAAGACTAAAGTCCTTTACCAAACCTTTTAAGGTAACCATTTTGGATTTGTTTGATCCAAAGTTCTTTTTTTAAAAATAAAAAAAATATTTGATACTAAAATGAGGTAAAAATAATAAAATTTGTTCCATGACTGGAAATGACCTCAAAGTTTAACAAAAAATCACTTTAAAATAGCCTAAATGTTAATTTATCTATTATAGTCAGTGAAAGACAAGTACTATATCTTCCCTAAATTGAAAAGCACAAAGTTTTTTTCACAGAGGAACACATAAAGAAAATGTTGTTGAAAAAATTAAATGGATTTGATGTCAGAATCTTGTGCCAATGCTTAGAAAATTTAGTCAAAAATCATAAAAAGCGTAATTTCTAACAATCGACACAAATAGTTCTAACAAGAAAAAATAATAACAAAATTTTTTTCTATATAAATATGACCTCTATGCCACTCATTAGCCACTCTGCATAAAAATTGTTTGCTGAAAAAAAATTATGGGATTGGCTAATATGTATGTATACACATATATATAAACAATTTATATGCATCACACACACACATAACCTACTATAATCTGGAATGCTCACTGGGTAGACAAGTGGACTCTCTAGAAAAGTGATAATTATTTTCTGCTTCACATATCATTGTTATATTATGTGTTTAAATCACACATATATCATGTGTTTAAATCACACATATATCATGTGTTTAAATCACACATATATCATGTGTTTAAATCACACATATATCATGTGTTTAAATCACACACATATCATGTGTTTAAATCAAGTTAGAAATCAAACTAAAAATCTTTTATAGTAGAGTACAAATTGAACTAGCCATCTGGAAAACAAAGCAAATTATTTTTATACAATTACAAGTTTTATTTTTTTTTTACTAAAAATCAAATTTTATATTACTTATCAACTACTTTAAATTTCGATTTTCTAAACAGCCTAGCCTAATCTTCTAATTTACAAACTTAACTCATTTTTAACTTCATTGTAACAAATATTAAGTTTACTTTTGTTACACACCTGAAAATGCTGAAGTTGTTGAATTTCAAGTTCTTCTTTTTGTCGTTTAAACATTTCATCAATATCAATTTTCAATTGCCTTTTTTCACTTTCAATTGAGCGTAACTAATAAAAAAATTATACAAGATTTAAACATTAACTTTACTATAAAAAATGGTTCATATTTGTTTTTTACAAGTTCTGTTTAGACAATACTATAAAATTTTTATGGTTTGCTAATTTGTGAATCTTATTACAATTCTTAGATAGGTAGTTTTCTGTATACATCCACCAAAAAATTACTGTTTTTAAGTGGTAACTGAACAAGAATGTTTGCCAGAAATAATGTTAAACACTAAAAAAATCCTAAATATTAGTTTTTTAAGGTTTTTCACAGTTTTTTAAGGTTTAAAATGGGTTTTTTAATTAAAAAAACTTGAGAAATCACTTTAAAATAAAGTTTTAAAGCAGAGTGGATTAATAAAATATTTCTAAACAACTGCTTTAACCGTCTAAAGATTGTCATTAAAGTGACAACAGTCTAGAGATTGTCATTGAAGTGACAACAGTCTTGAGAGTATCATAGAAGTGGCAACAGTTTTGAGAGTGTCATAGAAGTGGGATTAAAACAAGCCTCACTTGAGGTAAAACAAGCTAGAGTGGGATGAACAAAATGAAGTGAAGCTAGCTCTAGAATAATAGAATTATTAAATGGAAGTAAATGCAATAGCTGAGTTTTTGTAGTCACTTTTAGTACTTTTTCCTGTCTTTTTTCAAGCATTTCTTATTGGAGTAGATCATGTAGCTTTGATTTGCTCATGATACGCTCCATATTAACTTGAATGAGTTTACCTGCTCTTACAAATGAAAAATTGACAACATCAACAGATTTGAGAAAGTTCAGGAACTCAACATATCCTGGAAATTTTTTCCAAAAGGTTTGTGGATGTTTCATTCAGATTTATTTTTTCATACTTTGCCCAAGAAATATGAAGATAAACCATAAGTTCTGAAGATAAAAGATAAGATCGCAGAGATGGGGGATGGTTGTTATACTGCAAAACACTGGAAACAGCTGGAAAAACTGCACTGATTTTTTCAACTTCAATACAGTTGTGTTCTTCTTTTTTAGCTGAGTATAGAAAAATTACCCTTTCTTCAATGTCTGTAATGACCAATGTCAGATAAGACCAAAACCATCACAACTGTAGATAGATCCAAGTACCAAGTATGATTTCATAACAACTTTGACTGCAGGCCCAAACTTAACATAGTAGAACATATTCCAGTAGTTGCTCTGATAAATAATTTAAGTATTAATATTCAAATTATTATTATTTTTTTGTTAATTAAGAAAAATAAATTATTTAATCAAACCTGAAAGGCAGCAGAGTCTGAGAACTAACAGGCCATAAACCACAAAGCCCAGAATAGACCAACATGTCAGCTATCTTTTCAATTATTTTGATGGTATCTTCACTCAGATTAATAAGCTGTCAGAACCTTGTCTGCTGTAGCTTAAGCCTAAAGAAGTTAAGGGCCTTAACCATAAATCTTGCATGTGAGATTGCTCTAGTTTTGCAAATTCTGTAACTGGTGGCCTGATCTTTATTAAGACACACAATCACAAGCTCAGGCATTTGGCAATGTTCACTGTGTTTCTGAAATGTCTAAATGACAAATATGAATAATGATTTTAGTGGAGTCAATAGTATAAATGTAAAAGGGTAACAAAGCCTCATTTTAGCTTTAATTTGTTTAACTAACCTCACTGTTTCTCTGTGAGATTTTTGCAAGTTTGCAGTGCTAAGCAGGCTTGCTTCACCAGCCAAGTGTCCGACTGAACTTTTGGTGATTGAATTTGACCAACTTTTTTTCCTGATTCACATCAACCTCAGACAAATGGTTTTGTGAACCACAGCATCAAAAAAAATATTAGATATGAAATTCCCCTGCATAATGTCTGCAAGCAAAACATAAGCATTTTTTCACCATAAAAATTTACCAACTGTGTGCATGCTTCTTCAAGACAATCAGTGTTTGAAGCAGTGGAGTAAAAGCATAGCTTTTTTTCGTAAGGTGAAAGAACTCACCAATTTGAAAAAAGTGTATAAACTACTGTATTGCTGAAATTGTGTCCTCTGGTTCCATGGTCCAGGCCTGGCCCCCAAGAAGATGGGTTTGATTATTGTCTCATAAGAACACACAGCAACTCTTTGACAATTTTCCCATCAAAATGTAAAATTATAGGATTGTCAATGTTATTAGCCATTTGACTTAAGTTACCTCTCAATATAGCTGCATCATCCCATATGATTTTTTAGAGATTCTGTGGCCAGAGCTGAGGGCAAAGTAAAGCCATCAACATTTTCACCAGCACTCTTATAAATGCCCATTCCAATAGCAATTCTGGCAGTTTTTGACACTGTACCCTTAGGGAGAAGGAGTACCTGATCTTTATCAGTATTCTTTCTCTTTGACTGAGGAATCTCAAAATCCTCATCACTGAAACTTTGATCGCTATACTTAATTTCACAATCATCAAAATATTTCTTGCTGTACACACTCTTTCTTGATTTGCTGTACACACATTTACTTGATTTGCTGCACACATTCTTTCTTGATTTGCTGTATACACTCTAACTTGATTTGGCTTTTGCATTGACCTGCTAAAAACAACTATGAAGTTCTCCTATCAACATTTTACACCCCTCCATTTGGTCCTGGATAAAAGTAAATTTCCCTTCTTGTCAGAAAGCAGTTTTATTAAACTGCATCACCATCACCATCACCAAAAATCATCACCAGCCCAAAACATGACTGTAAAAACATTTAAATTAAACAATTGTAGTAAAAAACGGAGGTGGGGGTACTTTATTTAGGGCAAGTTAGGTTGGGGTGGGTTACTTTGTAATGTAACAAGAAATAGAGCTTTTTTAAATTTCTATAGAAAAATATGTAAAAACAATTTCTTAACAATTTTAATAGTCAAACTTTAATTTTTAATTCACAAGAGTTTGTCTATGACAAACACTTGTGAACTAAATGAATACCTATACTTGTGAATTAAATCAATGCTTATACATTTAAATTGTAAATAATTTTATTGCCAAGGATAGTGCAAAATCGCATAACTAGTATTGAATAACACCGTGTATCTGCACTACAGCTTTTTTACTGGAGAAAGTACTTTATATTTTTATTTCAACAGATTTTGAGCTCATTTTAGTATAAAGAGTATTTTTCATGTTTTTTGTAATGTCAACAACAGAAATTTGGTGTTAAAGTTATTAATATCCATTTATAGTAGCCAATGCTATTTATGGGGTTTTGCACTATTCCTAACAATATGAAGTTTTCACTAATTTTCATAAACATTTTCTTTTTTTAAACCATAAATTGAAAAATTACAATAGTTTTTAATGAAAAAATTATACATTTATATTCTTGGGAATATTAAAGCAGATATCATTTTGGGTACAATTGATATCAACTGTGTAGTTATATTGTGGAATGCGATAGAAAATGTAATAACGATTTCATGGTTTATGATTTCAATAGCTCTTAATTAAAAATATTTGTAACTATGTTAAGTTTTTTAATGATATTTTTATGGGATATTTGCGGATGGTTACCCAATACATAAATAACATAAATTGAAGCAATGGGGTGCTGAAGGAGACTAAGACCCATTCCCTCTCCCCATCTTTTTTATTAAATTTTAAAATAAATAATAAAATATATAATCAAAATCATATAAAAGATAAAAACTATAAGAATCATTTTTCTGGCCCTCCAGGTAAAAACAGGGAGGTTTGTTTTATTAAAGGAGGTTTGTTTTGTTTTGTTGGGAGTTTGATTTATTAAAGATAAAAAAAAATGTTAACTTATTGTTGTGTTTACAACGAGAAAACAACAATCTACAACAAAAAATGTTTATTTATTGTTGTATTTTACAGCAAGTAAACTACAATTTACGACAGAAATGTTTATTTATTGTTGTGTTTAAAGCAAGTAAAGTGTCTACAACAAAAAGCTTCTAATTCATTCCTAACGAGGCTGAAAGCAACCACTATTAAGTTGGGAGTTACTTTTAAAAAAAATGCAGTTTTAGAGCAAGGAAACAGTTGATAAAAGATTTAAAAAGTTGTAAAAGAAGAGAACTTAGTAAGAGGGTTGCCATTTATTAATATAGGAATGTTGACAGTATTGCGATAGTTATTTGCAGTAAATAAGTGAGTTTTGTTGGAGTTAAAATTTACAAGCCCAACTGTGAGCCCCAATCTGTTACAGAAATGAGATCAGATTCAAGATTGGTTTAAGCCTGTTCTAAGTGATCAAAAAGAGAAGACTTTCTGTCAAGACAGGAGTATAAAGTTGAATCATCAGCAAAGAGAGCTGCTTTAGGTGTAAGGTTGTCAGGAAGATCATTAATGTAGATAAGTAACAAAATAGGACCAAGGATAGAACCTTGAGGTACCCCAGAAGATACTAGAAATGAAGAAGAGTGTTGGCCTTCAAGAATTACTTTAATAAAGTGGTTAGAAAGAAACAATTTGATAATCTTAAAAACTTTCCCAGATATGAAACAAGCTTATGGAGAAGACCAACATGCAAAACTTTGTCAATAGCTTTAGATATGTCAAGACCAATAGCCCTAGCCTCACTGCCTCTATCTAATGCACAATAAAACCTTTCAGTCACAGCAGTTAGCAAGTTAGTCTTAGAACAAAAAGGTTTCGAAACCCTATTGATTGTCTGACAGTAAGTTGTTTGACTCAAAATGGGATGTGAAAAATTTGTTGATCATAGAAAAAAATTGTTGATCAACAGAAAATGTTTATATTTCAACAGATTTCAACATTACAACAGAAAATGTTTTTATTTCAACAGATTTCAACATTACAACAGAAAATGTTTTTATCTCAACAGATTTCAACATTACAACAGAAAATGTTTTTATTTCAACAGATTTTGAGCTTATTTTAGTATAAAGAGTATTATTCATGTTTTTTGTAATGTCAACAACAGAAATTTGGTTATACTTTAAACACGGAAAAAAAATCAACAGAAACCTAGGTATATTTTAAACACGAAAGAAAAATTCTAGACATAAAATGGTCTTTATTTATTATTTAGAGGCATACCATGTAATAAAATTCAAACATGACTGATCCATGGTCCTTAAACACCTATAAAAATAATAATTTTTTCCTTATAAAATTCATTAAAATTAATGTTGAATTGTGATTTTAAGATTACTTTACTAAATATCTATTTCTTGCTCAAAAAAAAACTCAGATGACCCCAAAGTGATACCCAATCATATACAAGATACCCAATCAAATACAATATCAAATCCCAATCAATTACAATACGGAGTCAGCTTTAAAATGAGGTATACTATTTTATTCAAAAAAATATTTTACAAAATAAAACTTAATCTTCTATAAAAGCTAAGTGCTAATTTTTTATAGGTACATTTTTATTTTCAATTATTTTACATCATTAATGAATACATCATTCTGTTAATTAAACAGGTTTGCTGTTGTTATTGCCTTTTCTTAATCCTATAATTCCAAAACAACAACTGATAAATAAGGCTTCTTCACTCAGAACTAAGTTAAGTGAGGTACTCGGATAAATGTTGTGGAGGTCTGCTCCGACCTTCTAAATATGTATAATAAAATTACACTGGCTTTCCAAAATTAGCACATAAAAATTATTTTTACAAGTAGCCAAAGACCCTTAAACATTTGATGGATCCCAAATATAATTCATGATGAAAAAAAGTTTTCTCTGTAAATTTTAAAAACTTTATTCCAAAGGAAAAAAAGGGGCTCATTATCCAAAGGGCTTTGACCCTATTAGACACCTAACAATTTTTCACTTCAACAGTTTTCAACATTAATTACATTTAAAAAAAAAAATTTTTTTTAGAAAGTACACACACGTAAAAATAAAACTCACATACTTTTACAGCCATAGTTGACTTTTCAGCTTTTAAGTCTAATAACTCCATTTCAACTTTAAGTAAATCATCAGCTGTAATCAATTTTTGACCTGAAGATTTCATCTGTTATACAAAGATCAAATTATCAAGTTTTACTTAGTATGAAATAGATAAAAAATTATATTATTATTTTATTAAAGTTAATAATTATATATTAATAACATAATTATAACTAAATATCATTTATATAACTATATTAATTACAAAATCTTACTAAAATTTAAATGAGAACCTAATGACATAAATGATGTAAACAAACCAGTAGGAATGGACAAAATATATATTCTCTCTCAATATATGTGCGGAGACTGGGCATTACCACTAATAGACGAGATACATTCTTAATCTATTCATCTAATATTCACCAGCTTTGCAAGATTTAAATGTAAACATACGTTTTAGGAAAATTTAATGACAATAGTTAGATAAAATTTATTGACATTTGATGAAAATTTAATGACATTATTTAAATTAATAAGTTAAACAGAATGAGTTGACAATGACAGGATGAGTTCACAACGACAGGATGAGTTGACAACAGGAAAAAAAAACTTTAACAAAATAATTAAGATTAAAAAATAAAAACTTAAAACAAATAAAAAATAATGTAAAAATAAATTCTACAGAAATATGAAAATATTAACAAAGTGGGGAAATTAAAAATAAAACATTTTTATTGCTATATCATTTTCTAATGAAAATGGGTTTAAACTTTTAAAGGTTTTAGCAAAAATCAAAAGTTTTGTTTTTTAAGTTTAAAATAATTTTTTTTGAGATGCAGTTCAATAAAAATAATTATGAAAAATTATTATTTAAAAAAATGAAATAAAAAATCAAAAATAAATTAAAAAATCTGTATCCTGCATAAATAAAAAATTCACACTAAAAATAAAATAAAAAACCTTAAGCTCTGCTTTTTCATTTTCAGTCTCCATCTTAACTCGGTCAATTTCATCAGCCAGAGTTGCTTGATTTTCTTTTTCCATATTTTCCCGATTTTCAGCCTGCAAATAAAATAAAAAAATTTAAAATTTAATATTTACCATTTAAATATTCATTTTCTTAAACAAAACTATTTGCTTGGTATTAAAATCAAATGTAAAATGTGGCTCCAAAAAAAAAAAAAAAAAAAGATAAATAATAATAAAAAAAGAAGCATATAACAAATTTTAATTAAATTTTTTTAGTGTGCATGCAATTCCTTAGCAGGTATACAGAAAACATGTTAAATGGATCAATTATTTTTTAATTAACATTCAAAATTCAAGGTTACTAAATTGATTTAATCGGATTTGTAGCCTTGAATTTTGAATGTTAATTAATCTTGATTTTTTTGATTTTCTCGATAAATTAATAATTTAATACTTCAAAATATTTTTGTGTCATATATTATTCATAATGTTAAAACGTAATATATAATAATTATTAATATATAATAATTATAAAAATATTAGGAATCAATGTTGAAAATAACCGGTGCATAGAGCAAAATCCTTCTTTTTTTTTAATTTATTTATTTGAAACTCTCATTTAAAACTCCAAGTTATAATCGGTGCATAGAGCAAAATCTTTTATTTATTTATTTATTTATTTGAAACTTTAAGTTATATTTAAAACTCTCATTTATTTATATTTAAAATTTATTTATATTTAAAACTCTCAGTTATAATTGGTGCATAGGGCAAAATCTCTTTTTATTTATTTATTAGAAACTCTTTTTTAAAACTCCAAGTTATAGTCGGTGCATAGAGCAAAAACCTTTTTTTTTATTTATTTGAAACTCTTTTTCAAAACTCCAAAGCACAAGTTCACTGTGTAGAAACAGGTTTAGCGCAGTACTACTGCAATTGTGAGCCAAAAGTTTTATCCCTTGTACTACTACTAAATTGAAAATGGATAAGGTTCTGGATAAGCAGTGAATGGAATTGAAGAGCAGTCAACAAATGGCAAAAGTATTTAGAAAAATGCAATTGATTCAATGGCAATCAAAAAATAATTCTGTGTATTATGTTAGATAAAATCTTCCGTTGTTCAAAATTTAACTCATTTTAATTCCAATGTGAATAATAAATTATTTAAACTCTATTTATACAAGTTTGTAAGATTCTTATATAAAGAAAAGTAAAATAAATAAGTAAAATATGCTGTACTAAGTACTGTAGTACTTATGCAGTACTATAGCAAGTACTGTAGTACTATGTAAACAATCCAAGTATATGTAAAGACAAAATAAATAATGTTTATAGATTACCAAAGAGCATAAAAATGACAATTTAATTTGCTGTTTTACAAAGTAATATTTATTTTAGAAAATATTCTGTTATATGTTTTAAACATTAAAAATAATGCAAATACCAAAAGTATTTACAAAAATGCAAATGATCCAATGGCGATCAAAAATAATACCATTTGTGCTTTATACTCAATAAAAATATTTAACTGTTCAAAATAAATGTTTTTAATTCATTTTAATTCTAATGTCAATAATAAAATATTAACATAATTTATAAGTTGGTAAGACCATTATAATAAAAACAAGAAATTTAATGGTAAAAAAAGAATTGTTTTATAATAATAATTGTTCCATAATCATGAGATCAGAGTTTTTTTTTATACGTTTAATTGCCACAATTAAATTCTTAAGATGTTATTCTAACTAAATTTATCTTCTGATCATTTACTACTGCATTCTAATATTCTACTGCATTCAATGCTAGTACTAAGTTGAACTTTATTTTTCCAATTAAGTCTAAAAACAATTGTCATAAAAAATTTTGAGTCAAAATAATTTGGAGTTAGTGGAACATCATCTTTTATATTTGCACTTTGATATGTTAATGGTTCCAAACTTTCAGCATCTGTAAATGCCCTTTAGAGTTCTTCATATGTAATATTGGCTTTCTCAAGTATTGCAGTTACTGCATGTCAATGAAGCTTTAAAGTTTTTTTTAAAGAAGTTATTTTGCTTGATATTTATAACGCCATTTCCATTTCAGTGTTAGCAATAATTTCATTTTCGCTTTTATGATATATATTAGGTGTTATATCGTCCCTTTTATACAAATTACTCACACATTGACAGTTACTTATAAAGCAATCCCATCTGTTTATCTTGACAAATCTTCTCCAAGATGAGAATCTATTTACATCAAGGCATTGAGAAACATCAGTGGATTATACAAAGTTCATTAAGACAACATTCTTTTTTACTTCCAAATAAACTTCTTGCGTGGCTTCAATATAATTATGGGGCTATTTTTCTTCTAAAAAATTCAGAATGCTTGGTCCATGCCACCATATACTGTTATTTTCACTTTCCTTTGTCATTAAGCCAGCTATATTAGTTTTTGCTTGTATATACTTCTATTGTTTCCATACCTCTATTGTTTTAGTTAAGTTTTTGATTGAATTAATCCAACGCAGCTGGCAATAAATAGTTTTAATTTTCAACTTTGATTTTAAACCCAGCACAAAATGTTAATCACACATATTTACATCTTTTTGCACAAGCTTCTAAGCTTTAATAATTTTTCTGGAAGTTTTAAACCAAGAACAGCTCCAAGTAATTCAAGTCTTGGTGTACTGATAGATTGCAATGGACTTACTTGGGATTTTGTCATTACAATTTCGCAGCTCCTTCTCTTGTAAAATCTACACATTGTTGATAAGCAACAACACCATACATTTTACAAGATACATCTGTTAAAATGTGCATCTGTGACAATTTATGAAAGTTGAAGTTGATTGCAATCTTCTGGTAATGCTGATCATTGGAAGATCTTTTAGTATCATTAACATTTTTATACATAATTTTATCATCCCAATCAAGCCTACCTATCCACAATTCTTGCATAATAGTTTTAATGCGAATGATCTAGGGTGGTAAAAAACTCAACAGATTGAATAGCGTTGTCATTTTTTTAAAACTAAAGCTGTTGTATATAAAATATACATTGTTTGTTTACATCGGGTTGAAAAGTAAATAAATCAGGTTTAGCTTTCCAGTGAATTCTAAATAATTTCATTGAAGGTTTAGATTCTGAAGAACTATTAATTTTGGAGAATTAATAATTCTCCAGAATCTAAATTTATATGTTCAGTACTAAAATTATATGTTAAAGTACTACTTTAAAATCTTTAATTGCATTTAATGCATTTAAAAACCATTTTCATGCAAACATTTGAGCTGAATGTCATAGTAATGCAAATTCTTTGTATAAATGAACTCCTTTATTTTCATTAACTACCAAAATCATTGTATCGTACATATAAGTTGGTTTAAAAATAGCTTACAATGTATACAATTGAATTGATGCAATGGTATGCATCAATTGAAAGCCAGAGGAAATACGATTGCATTAGGTTAACTAGAGAGAAAATACGATTGCATTAGACTACTGTCTTGTAGATGGCCTTCTAGGCAAAGACTTAGAGGGTAAACAAATTTTATCTGTTGACCAGCTTCGCACCTCTTCTTTATCTATTAGGCTGGCATAGATGTATTTATAACACATTGTTTCCAGTTTAGAATGTTGAATGCTAGATCTTTTTGACTCAATGCATGGGTTTTGCTTGTGTCTCTGTTTTTATAACTAGGCAACTCATTCTATTATCTCCTAATGAGGGTACAGCTCTAAAACTCAGCTTTATGGTCCTGAGAAGGACTGGTAGTCAGGCATTCTTCTTCATCAATTCCTCTATCATCGTTTCTATTAAAACTACTTTAAAGCTTATTGAGACTTTTTCCATGATTGCCTTTATGATGGCCCTTGGGTAGCAATCTTTTGACTTTCTGCTGACAAATGTGCTTCTTATGTAACTTCTTGGATTAAGACTGGTATGAAATCTTTTATTCCTTCTCGACAGGTCAAACCTCACTATTCTCCATTATTTTCCTCTCATTGTACTGCTGCAATTTCCAATCGTAACCATTACTTTTGTATCTATCACTAAAACAATTTTCTCTAAAACAGATGTCTGTTTACTACTGCTAGAAACCATTCTAAAAAGATTTTTTCTAATGCCAAAGCCCGCTATTCTCAAGTCACAAAATCTCATATTTTATCTTAAAAATTGGGCTCTAGAGACTTCTGGAGAATCTTTAACAGTGTCTATAATATGGGCAAATCTGTTATTCCTCGTCTCTTGTATGGTTCAGACTTTGTCACCTCACCTAAAGACAAAACTGAACTGCTTGCTAAGAATTTTTCATTAATCTTATCTCTTGATTCCACTACCACATCTAACCTGATATAGCCGACAAACAGGTTAATTCATTGCTTGACATTCATATCACTCCAGCTTCTGTATTCAAAGTGATTTCCTGCTTAGACTCTTCTACAGCTTGTAGTCTGGACAACATACCTGTTATAGTCTTGCAGAAGTGTTTTCTGGACCTATCATCTATACTTATAAAACTATTAAAGTGCTTATCAGCGACTTGTTTCCAGCTTGCTGGAAAGCAGCATCTGTTATTCCTTTTTTTCAAAAATTCTGGAGAGTAATCTGACTTGTCTAACTACCATCCCATTAGTCTTCTTCCTATCATGAACAAGGTTTTTGTGTCTTTAATTAACAAACACATATGTTCTCATTTTGAATCCAGGCTTGGTCAGGTAGCGGGTGCAATCGCACTCTATTCCTGACCATGCACATAATATTTAGTTGCGACAACTTGGTCACAGCTTTTTAGATGTTTTGAGAACATTCAAATTTATGTATGTCTAAGTAATGATTTACTTTTCTTGATCGTTTATAAAAAAAAAAATTATTTTGTTATTTAAATTATATAAAGTTAAGTAAGTTTTTTTTAAAATTGTATAAATAAATATATATATATATATAAATATAGAATAATTTTTTATTCTTTAAATGTAAATCGTTTAAAATATTTGTACGATTGCTTTTATAAAAATTAGACTTTCAACAAACAATCGCATTTTCAATAAAATTTAAAAAGTAATAATTATTTAAGTGATAAAATTAACATAATTATTAACATAACAATTAATATATTAATAATAACATATTAATTTAACATAACAAATAATTATTTAAGTAATAAAATTAACAATAAAATAAACATACAGGAACTTACAGGCAACTGAATATAAACATACATATATACAAGTGAATTACAAGTAACTATTAAAAGTTTGCTTTCTAATAATTTGATGCAATAAAAACGTGCTTCAAGTTTGCATAAGATAAAATCAAATAATAATTTATTTAGAATGTAATATACCCTTTGTATATTAATTTATAATATATATTATAGTATAATAAACCGATGGACTTAAATAAAAATATAAAATTATTAAATGTATACAAAGTCTGCAGTTCGGACTCTGATCATTATAGATCGCTGTTTCAGGGGTCTGGCGCATTGCAGGATTTTTTTAAACATTTTAAAGGCACTGCTAAAAGAAAAGTACATTATAATATTTTTATCATAATGCAACGATTTAATTATTTCTTTTGTTTATCTTACTTAAGAAGAATTGTTTTAAATATTTTTGCAAACTACGCAAAGCATGAAATGGTTATAAAAATATATTTACTTTTTTATTTATTAAATATTTCAACTACATTAGTTTTATTAGAATCTTGCTGAAATAAAACATAAATACTTAAATAAAGAATTATATTATACTCTTTGATAAATTGAAAAACGCTTTTTTCTTTACTAAATGATCATTACTAAAAAGTTTCGCTTAAATTTATGAGAAAAATATAACAGAGAGAAGTTTAGAAATAATTTATTATATATGTAACTTATTTTGATTTAGTTAAGTTGTTTTCTTCGTTAAGAATTCATTTCTTATTTTAAATCGTTTTTTAACTAATTATTTTTCATCAAGTTAATTTTTTTTTGCACTTTTTTAAATGTTCTCAAAGCATCTAAAAAGCAGTGGTCATGTTGTTGCAACTAAATATTATATGCATGGTCAAATATAGAGTGCCATCACACCCACTTCTTGACCAATGTAATAACTTACTTTCTGATCATCGATATGGATTTCAATGTTCAAGTTCTACTGTTGTATTATTAATGGTAATAACTGATAGGTTTTATCATACATTAGATAGATGTGGAGAAGTTAAGACTATTGTTCTCAACATTTCTAAATCCTTTGATAAAGTTTAGCATGCTGGTCTTGTTCATAAGCTCTCTTCTTACAGTGTATCAAGTAACATCTTTAAGACTATTGAATCATTCCTTATCAATCATAGTATAAAAGTTGTCCTCAATGAAGAGCATTCTTCTTTATTTCCTGTAACTTCAGGGGTTCCTCAAGGTTTTAACCTTGGCCCTATACTTTTTTAATTTACCGTAACAATCTCCCAGAAATTCTCACATCTAAGGTAGCATTGTTCACTAACAATACTACCATTTATTTTATCTTGATAAGAAGTCAACACTCTCTGATTGCTTTGAGGGGCCTTTTGGGCTTAAAAAGGGTCTCGCTTCTACTACACCATGGGCTCTCAGTGGCTGATGAACTTTAACTCAGATAAATTTTTTTCACCTAATCACTATTGCAACAATCTAAATCTTCCTATACTTAAAAACAGTAATGTACTCGATGAATCCTACCTTTAAACTTCTTAGATTAACCCCTACTTCCAATCTTTCTTGAAACCATATATTAAATCCATTGCAAAATTAGCACCTGCTAACGTTGCATCTCTTTATTGTGCTTCCAGTAACTTTTTTAAAGTAAAATTTTTAATGTAAAATTGTTTTTTGATCGTGTCAAATCCAGAACTTCACTGGGTTCAAGTCCTACTAAAATGTATATTTTTTAAAACCTTTGCTTCAAGTCTATTGAAATATAGTTTTTTATTTTTCTTTAAAATTTTAATAAATATTTTTCAGCTTCAAAGGATTTTATATTTATTGGTAAAACTCTAAGGTTTATAACATCAAGGTTTTTTCTTTATAGTTTATAAAATATTATATATAGGTATTTGAAAATATGCTTAAAATAAAGATATCTAATTTTTAAGTATATTTACTTTATAATTATTATATTATAGCTATAAATATTATTTAGGAAAAAAAATCTAACCTCTAACTTAAAGCGCAATTCAAAATTTCCTTTTAATGATGCAGCCTGATTTTTTGCTTCCTAAAAATGCAAACAATTAATCGCAACAATTATTTAAAAAAGTAGCATGCAGCACTTAATTCTTTTTATTACCTCCTTTTCTAGTTTCTGTTTGTCTTGAATTTCTTTTAAATTCTGTTTAATCTTTTTTAATGTTTCATTTTCCTGTCTCAATTTTTCTTTCATCTCTTGGATTTCTGCTACTTTTTGTTTTCCATCTTTGCTGTTTCCATTGCCTAATTTTAAACCGAAAAAGATTTAATTAGGTAACTTAATTAATTTTTAAAAAAATCCTGTTATAAACAAATAATTAAACACCTGCTTCGTTAAGCTTGGTATAATCAGTGATCATCAACTGAAGCTGATCTTTCAAGGCATCCGCAACATTTCTGACTTCTTTGTATTCAATCATTAACTAGAATATATAAAAAATACTTAAAATAAAAACAATATAAAGCAGAACATCACTCTTAAAGTAGAAATGGCTCATAAAATATTTCAATACAAAGTTAATATAAATAATCTTAAGAATAAGAAGTATAAACAACCTTGCAAAAGAAAAATCTTTTAAATTAATCGAAAAGAAAAATCGTTTAAATAATTCAAAAAGAAAAATCTTTTAAATCAATTCTTTATTTGTATAATATTAGAAAAATTTTACTCTTTCTTTGTCTTTTTGGAGATTAGCAAGCTTTGATTGAACATCTTTACTTCCTTTTTTCATTGAATCAAGAACCCAGTCCAAAATTCCCTAGTTGATAATAATTTTATTTTCTCAATACCTTTTTTTATGTATAATACTTAAATAGCTTTTATTCATTTTTTATATAATATAGTTTTATTAATTTTCAAATATAATCAATTACTTTGCTTGACAAGTGATGTTTTCGTTCTTCTAAAAACATTTCTGACATTCGTTGTTTTTCGTCCCATGTTTGCATCTTTGCTAGTTGGAGGTCTTTAATCAACTCCTATGGTGAATACAAAAAAATTATTCTAATTTAATTATTTAATTGTGCAAAACAAAAAAATAATTAAAAAAAATGCTTCTATAACTCCATTTAGTTGACTACAAACTGCAATCTGCTAAGATACTACATAAAAACTTAAACTAAAAAAATAGTATAATGAAAAACATTAAATTAGAAAACAATTTTATAAAGAGCTTTAATAAAAGTATAAATAGCTTTAATAAAACATCTTTTAGTCAAGTAGGAAAATAACCAAACTTTGAAAACTATGAAAATTAAACATTTGTATGAAAATTAAAAACTTTGTTTTACCTCCATTCTTGATACATCATCATTATTTGGAGTGTCAACCATTTTTCCTGTATTGATAGAAAGGCGCTCCCTCAATTTAGAAATTTCCTCACGCAAACCTTTTATAACCATGGTGTAATCAGTCTATTAAAAAATATCACTATGGTTTATACAATTATTATTACAATTGTTAATATAACAAACTATAATATTAAATTACATTAAAAGAAAATCCAAAATACGACCCCTTAATTCTAATACTATTAAAATTTTGTCATCCTCTATCTAATTTATTCTGGATAACAAAAAACAATAAAAAAAGGTTTAATGTTTTGAAATAAATTTGCTTTTAAATATTTACTCAATACAACCTTTTATTTCTAAATATTTTTGTGTAAGGTTTTTGTCAGACAGATTATTAGTAATTTATTTTTTGTCGAGGACTTATTGTTGATTTAAGAAACTAGTATAAGTTTTATTGTTGAGAACTTGATCTAAGAAACTAGTATAAGTTTCAAAAGCTGTGTAATAATCATCTCTAAAAACAGGTTTCTTTGTTTACATTTTAAAGCACATGCGGAAAAAAACAAACAAAAAAAAAAGGTAAAATATTTTAATTTAGTTAGAAGCCAAAGCACACACTAAGTAAAAGTAAATTCTATAAATTGCAGAATTAAACTAACAATAAGTAATAACATAGTAACCAGATCTCTATTTTTTACCAGATCTGTTTTCTATTAAAAATGAGTGAAGTAATGACATTTGTTTACTTCTGGATGTTTATTTATGGCCAGAAACTTACATTTATCTTATCAAAATGTTAAGTGAGTTTTGTAACCTAGATTACCTAAGTTTCTTACCACAAATCTTTTTAATTTTAAATAATTTTGTGAGAATATCTTATAAATATAACTGATAATAAATATTATTTTTTTATTTAGGTACCCCTTAGTCAACAACAAGGACTAAAATGTCTTTGTGTAAAGTATGGATAGCTTTACATAAAGTAAAAGATGGATATTTACAGCCAACTGTAGTTGTGTTGCGGGGTAAAAAATAAATCGATATAAACTATTGCCTTACTGCATCAAGTGACTGTGAGAAAGACTTGGGTATTATGTTGTTTAATAATTTGAAATGGTAGAAACAGGATACTTATGTTTGCAATAAACCGAATAGAGCTATTAATATTATTAGTTGTACCTTAACATGCTTAAATACAATGTATAAATGATGCATAAATGAATGTATAATTACATGCTTAAATATAAAATGGTAGTTTATGAGTTGATTTTTTACTCCTTTTCCATTTATTGAAAAATTATCAAAAAAATTTATTAAAAATTAAAGATCTTAATCTAGAAACAACAAAATGCAAAAAAATGATAGAAATTGTTATTTATTATAAAAACTAATTTATAACATTTATTAATCTTAATTTAACTTTCTCAATTGCAGTTGAAAAAATTTGATTGAATTTTCCTAAAAATTCCTTCAATTTGCTAATTTTGTCTGATTATACTTTAACTTCATGTTTTTTTTTCTCTCTGAGTAGGTAATGACCAGTGCTTCCATCATGAAAAAATGGAAATCATGAAGTTTCTATTTAACTTTCTAATTTTAATCCAACCTACCAAGTTTATCATGTTATAAAATTCTAAAAATCTTAAAAATGTCTCACAAAAAAATAAATACAAATTTTCTATTTTTCATAAGTCTATGTTTATTGCTTTAAATTGTGCAAAAAATTATACTTTTTTTTTAAAACACAGCATTGCTAGTACAATCTTACAAAACATGATAAATCATGCATGGTGGAAACACTGGTAATGAACAGGAAAGTGTGTTGTATTTCTCTCCTACTTTTATTAAATAATTTATTTATAACAGGGCTGCAAGCAAACACTATTTAAGTTTGGAGTTAAAAGAAAGCAAAGAATAGAGTTGAAGAGTAAGAAAGTAGACAAAAGATTTGAAAAATTATTAATGTATGAGTTAGAAAAACATGAAGACAGAAGAGAATTCCAAAGCATTGATATTCATCTATTAGGCTGGCGCAGATGTATTTATAATACATTGTTTCCAGTTTAGGATGTTGAATGCTGGATCTTCTTGACTCAATGCATGAGTTTTGCTTGTGTCTCTGTTTTTATGACTAGGCAACTCATTCCATTATCTCCTAATAAGGGTACAGCTCTAAAACTCAGTTTTATGGTTCTGAGGCCAGCTGGTAGTCAGGTTTCCCAAACTCTCTAGAAGCTCTTAAAGATGCTGATTGCATCAACAGCTGTAAAATATCAGAGAACTAACAGTGCCATGATGCGCAGGGATGGTATCCCTGTTTGTACTTATAGTAGGCATTGTCAAGGCCACATTTGGAGCCCTTTGTTAAGGCTTAGGGCTTATTAATAGTAATGAGGCAATTGCTTGGACTATTAAATAGTGTGCTGAATACTATATATGCTTTGAGTCAAGATCTTTAACAAATTTAAAAATGAATAAAGTACCAAAAACTATATAACACAAAAAACCATCGTCATCACCAAGTTCTCTAAATCTATCATTCACTAATATTCGTTTTTTTCGAAATAACTTTTCTTCTGTTGAGTCTTATCTCTTGCAAAGTTCACCAGACTCGCTTGCTCTTTGTGTGACTAATTTGAGTTCAACTGTCTCATCTTGTGATCTTAGTATTGATGGTTATCTTCTTTTAATTTGTAAAGACTCTAATAGTCACATGCTTGGCCTGCACATTTACATTAGTAAGAATTCATCCATTTGTCAGGAAACTAGGTTTGAATGTACTGACTATTATTTTATGAGCTTTCATTTAGAACCACTTTACTCTATTGCCTTTCTCTTTGTTCTGTATCGCTCTCCTTTATCTCAAGACTACACTCTTCTCGATGTTACTTCTGATCAAATTTACCAAGCCCTCTCTCTTTATCCTTCAGCCAATATCGTTGCTGTTTTCCCTAAGGTGTTCACTGCTTGTGTGTTCTCTTTCCGTGATTTCAGAGACTAACTTAACAATATTGTATATACGTTTTTATAATAGGTCAGTGGTAAAAGGTAGTCCAAGAAGACATAAAACAGAGAACTCAATAAGGGTGTTGATATTATTTCAACATAGGAATACCAATGATAATGTGAGAACATTATCATTGGTATTCCTAATCATTGGTATTTCCTAATCATTGGTATTTATTGCTAATAGTTCTCACATTATCATTGGTATTCCTCTGTTGAAATAATATCAACACCCTTATTGAGTTCTCTGTTTTATGTCTTATTGGACTACCTTTTACCACTGACCTATTATAAAAACGTATATACAATATTGTTAAGTTAGTCTCTGAAATGCTTATTTCATGATGCTTGCCATTTTCTTTCTCCTGATACTTTATTTCTATAAATCCTTTATTTACCCTTGTATGAGTTATTGAGTTTTGTTTGGGAATTCATAAGCCATTGAAAGCTCGAACTGTCACAGAAGAGAGATCATAATCAAGATCAGTTGCCTGTTTTAAGAGATCAATAAGCTTTTATAAAGACGGCAGTATATGGTTGTGTCAACAAAAAGAAACTAAAAAAAAAAGTTTTTTATTTACAGTTAACTAACAGAAAATAAAATCTTTAACCCTCTCTATCAAATTAAAAGAGATTATCAATCAAAAAAAGATGATAAATTGATTGTCAGAGAGTTTAAGTTCTTATACTCAAGATATAATTTTATAAGTTTGTTAATTAAAGACTTTAGTTATAATAGTAAGAAGACTTAGTTCAGCCTGATCTTAACTGAAGAGGTAATGAGACCATTTAAAAGAAATGGAATGTTAAACTTGCCTTTGTTAACAACATTGTTAAAGATTTTGCAAAAGTCTTTAGGACCTAATATCTGAGATAAAACACACGGTTTAGTAACCTTAGAATAATGGACCTTAACATCATTTTTAAAAGAGTTGCTCTTATAAAAAAAATTAAAGAAATAAGCATAATCATTTGATGAAGAAATGATCATTCCAAGAACAGAAAAAAAAAACCATCAAAATAATCCCAACCAGTCTTAAGATACAGGTAAGAATTGCGATAATAAATTCTGATTGAATTATCTATTATCTTGTACATCAGGTTAAATCAAGATGAAGAAGTACAAGGTAAAAGTTTTAGTGAGAACATAGCCACCACAGCCCTAGATCAGAACCAAAGGAGAAACTAAGGATAAACTAGGTTCGAAAAAAAAACATAAATCAAGGAGTAGGTATAAAGTAAAAAAAAAAGGTAAGTGATTAGGTTTTTTTGGAAAATGTCGCAAAAATAACTATCTAAGTAAGATAAGAGATTGAAAAAACAAAAAATTTAGAGTTTAGAGCCAACAGGGTCAGTGGTAATGCCTCAACAGGGTCAGTGGTAATGCCCAAGCCTCATAGTGTTATGAGCATTAAAGTCAACAATAATAATTTTGGATGTCAGATTGGTAACAATATTGAATAACAATAATCACAATATTGGATGTCAAATGAAAGAGAAAAAGCTTGGTCAATTTGATTTAAAAGAACGCCAAAAAAAATGCAGCCTATAGAAGGAAACAATGATGAACAAAAAGAATAACAATTGATTAAAAAATATGAAAACACAGATTAGTCAGAGAATTAAAACCTGATTTCACAACAATTAAAGAAAACAGAAAGATTGAAACAGTTTGTTGGAAATAATAGTTTTTTATGTTTATTATATTTTTTATTTTATGTTTATTATATTTATATGCCATAGTCATACTTTAAATTATTATAGAACTTGACTCATAATAGTGCATGACACTCTAAGCAATAAGCTATGCAGTTGCTTATTTATTGTGACCCACCACAGCATTTAAAAAACCATGCTAACCTAGAGACCTCAGAACCATTAAACTGAGTTTTTGAGCAGTACCCTTATTAAAAGATATAAGAAAAAGTTGCATATCAAAAAATTATATTTCTAAAGTTGTTAATATGAAGTTTTGACAAAATAAATTTAAATATAAAAGTATTTATATAGCGTAAACTTTTTTGATTTTAATTTTAAAAAACCAAAATATGCTTTAATATTTTTTCAACTATAACTTTAAAGTTTATAAGTAAAAAATTTAGAATTTGTGTTTTCTCCTCTATTTTTGATACATAAATATAAAATAACATTTTAACTAAAACTGAATTACCATATATTTATAAAAAAAAAAATTTTATGATAAAAATATTTGTCAATAATTTATATAAACAAAAATTTATGTTAAAAAAAGTATTAATATTTTAACTTTGATCTTATTTGTTTTCTATGTGTATCTAATTTGATGATGACATCTGTCACTAGTGTTTTGAAGAAAAAGTTGCTAAGAACATAAGAAGGGGTTGTGGACCATTTAATTTTTTTTTTCTAATAAAAGTACTCAAAATTATAAATACAGCAAAGATCTTTCCAAACTTTTTTTAAAAAAACAGTTCTACTTCTTCAAAAACTGATTACTGCACATTTTTTCATTTTTTCACTAATTTGAACACCTTTATCATTACTAATTTGAACACCTTTATCATAATTTATCATTTTTCAGGCTTTTGAAGAAATTTTGTAAAATTCAAATCTACTTCCAGAAGTTCTCTAATTAGAGCAACTAAATGCTCAACAGTTTTCAAAACAGTTGTTCTGTTTTGAAAATATGCAGAACATATAATAAAACTTTACATTGTTTTGTCTATCCTTGTTTGCCAACTACACTTTACATACACTTTGGAATGTAAACAAGGCAACCTGTCTATTTTAGTGATTCAAAAATACTTCAGATATCAAAACTCCTGTCAGACAAACGTCATTGCCACTTATGCTTACCCCATATTTCAAAACCTCAAACAATACTTCATGAAATTTCAATAGATATCAAAACCTCAAACAATACTTCATGAAATTTTAAACCTTTATTAAAATTTTGAGATGTATGAAACATAAGTGTGTGAGCATGGAAATAAATGGAACATTTTTTTTTAACTTCATATTTTGTTATAAAGTTTTTCCGGTTAATCTAAATTAAAAACTAACCAAAAAAGTATAATAAATACCTGATTTCTTTTAGGTATGTTTTGGACACTTTTTACATGTGACATAAATTGCAATGTAGCAAATGTTTCGGAAAAGTCCCCATCTTTAAAAAAAATAATATTAAAATCATTTTTCTTTAAATTTTTTTTTATGAATATTACATTAACTTAAGCATTAGATTACTTTACAAAATATTTCATAGTAAAAAATTATATTACATTAAATTACATAATATTACTTTATATTACATTACATTATCATTGCTTGAATATTAATACTATATCGTAAATATTTCATACTATAAAATAGTTAATTATATTACAGAATAAAAAACTCTGTACATTTCTTAATTAGACATTTTTGTTCTGATGAAATTACATTATAATAAAAAATATTATTCCATTATGTACAAGTATACTGTTACACAATTAATAATATAATACTAATTAATTTTACCTGATGGAGACACATGACCTATGAAAACTGTATACCCATTTCCTCCAAATGCCACCTAAAACACAACTAGAGAATTTAATTAAAAGATAAGTGAACTTATATTAAACTAAAACTACAAAGATAAAACGCTGCTTACATCAGTTAAACTATTGTTTTTTTTTATTTTAAATAAAATTTTATGTTATCGTTGTTTGTTTTTATATATTCTAATGAGAAATTTTAAATTAAAAATTTAAATCATAGAATTTAAAAAAAACATTAGTGAAATAAGGTTTTGATAAGCATATTATAAATTTCTAACATCAGATTTGGTTTGGTTAAATTTTATTATTATATAATATATAAATCCTATATATAATTATACTTTATAGCTAAAACCATTTGCTATCATTATCCTTTTAAAATTACTAATTTATTATGAATTTAAAATAACTAAAAACGCTAATGAACAAAAACTGATTATTTGATGTGTTTTTTTTATTACTGCATTTACCTCCCCAAAGCTGAGGACACTACTAGATTAAAGAAGGCTACTCTTTTTTATAATGTTACAACCCTCCTTCAATTCTTTACCTTCAAGCATTGTCAAACTCTAAACAAAATCTGTTGTTTTAATGTAGTGGCAATAGCACTTTACCTTAGTGGCATTACATGCTATAGTTCCACCTTTCTCGTCTCTAATTCAGACTTACCTCTGAAATGGAATGCATCACAGCACCCATATCTGGTTCATTGTCTCTGTTCAGAGACAAGTTCAGCATGATACTACCAGGGACATGGTGGGGATCGAAGTTGGAATTTCTTGATTACAAAGCACTCTACCAATACAGAATTTGATGAAAACAAAAGATAGTATATCAAGTAGTATATCACAACGATACTTAAAATTTATCCTGATAAATTACCTATTTATTTTAAAATGGTTTGGTAAAATAGTATGATTGAAAATCATGACAAATATATCATTTGCTTTTGCTAAAAATCTTTCTTACTTAAAAATATATAAAACATGAATAATACTTTCATCAGCTTAGAAAATCAATTTGTATATAATCATATAGTACAACGCAAATTAAATACTTAAAATTTATCCTGATAAATTACCTATTTATTTTAAAATGGTTTGGTAAAATAGTATGATTGAAAATCATGACAAATATATCATTTGCTTTTGCTAAAAATCTTTCTTACTTAAAAATATATAAAACATGAATAATACTTTCATCAGCTTAGAAAATCAATTTGTATATAATCATATAGTACAACGCAAATTAAATACTTAAAATTTATCCTGATAAATTACCTATTTATTTTAAAATGGTTTGGTAAAATAGTATGATTGAAAATCATGACAAATATATCATTTGCTTTTGCTAAAAATCTTTCTTACTTAAAAATATATAAAACATGAATAATACTTTCATCAGCTTAGAAAATCAATTTGTATATAATCATATAGTACAACGCAAATTAAATACTTAAAATTTATCCTGATAAATTACCTATTTATTTTAAAATGGTTTGGTAAAATAGTATGATTGAAAATCATGACAAATATATCATTTGCTTTTGCTAAAAATCTTTCTTACTTAAAAATATATAAAACATGAATAATACTTTCATCAGCTTAGAAAATCAATTTGTATATAATCATATAGTACAACGCAAATTAAATACTTAAAATTTATCCTGATAAATTACCTATTTATTTTAAAATGGTTTGGTAAAATAGTATGATTGAAAATCATGACAAATATATCATTTGCTTTTGCTAAAAATCTTTCTTACTTAAAAATATATAAAACATGAATAATACTTTCATCAGCTTAGAAAATCAATTTGTATATAATCATATAGTACAACGCAAATAAAATAGTATAAACAACTGTATTAAAATTGTTTTGATGAAAAAAAAAAGATGAAGAACAAAAAAGATGAAGAACAAAAAAGTTAAAGTCTTACAAACAAAGTTGAAAAGATTTTTGATAATAATGAATGTGCTTATAGCTCTAATTTACAAACCTGAAGTAGTTTTGTCAATTTTGATTCTTCATATGGTACAACTTTTGTTCCTTGTTTCAGTGTCATAACAACATTACGTAATGAATTTAGGCTGAAAATAATAAAATAACAAACCTGTTATGTGCACTTCTAAATCTATGTTTTTTAATTGCTAAAAAAATTAAAAATATGTGATCTTTATTTTAATTTTACTTTATTTAAGTTTCAATTTATTTTAGTTTCGATTTGCTTTAGTTTGGATTTATCTTACTTTAAATTTAAAACTAAAATAAATTTTTAATTTATTTTAGTTTTAATTTATTTTGATTTAAATTTATTTAAGTACATTGCAATTTTGCGTATTTTAGTAGCATTTTAGTCATTCTCTATATTTTGTATACAAAACGTACCACAATGTCTTGCATCTTAAAAAAAGCAATTCTTTAGTAAACTTATGAAGTTAACTTGGCCATTCAAATAGATAAATATATCTGACAGTCATTCAACAATTTTATTTTAAATTAAAATAATTAAATTTAAATTAAAACAATTAAATTTAAATTAAAACAATTAAATTTAAATTAAAACAATTAAATTTAAATTAAAACATATAATTTCTATTTTTAACATCTTCGCTTCCGACAAGGCTGCAAGCAACCACTATAAGAGTTGGAAGTTACTGGAAGAAAAAAGATGAAGTTTATAGAGCAAGATAATGATTTACAGACAACTTAGAAGTTTGTAAGATGAAGGAAACAAATTCCAAAGAATTGACATTCGAAGAAAAAAACTAGACAAATAAGAGTTTTTGGGGAGTTTAGGAACAGTCACAGTAAAAGGATGAGACTTAATTGAATGACAAGTAACATGAGAATGAATTTTAGTAGATGGCACAAAAGATGCTAGTTCTTTAGAGCAGTACCCATTATAGTATTTGTAGAAAAGAAAAAGAGAAGCAACATTGCGACGATGTGATAATGGTTGGAGGTTAACTGCAAGAACAGGTCCAACTATGTTTACAATGCATTTTTGTACCTTATCTAAAAAAGGGCGTCATTGGAAAATCCACCCCAGATATGGCAACAGTATTCCATACAAGTACGGATTTAAGATTTATAGAGTTAAGGAATAGAATCCGGTGTAAGAAAGTTTCTAGCATGATAAAGAGATGCAACCTTAGCAGATCCTAACTTTGCAATTGATTTGATATATGGTATCCAAGAAAGATTGGAAACAAGAGTTAATCTTAAAAGATGAAGGTAGATGATTCATCAAGTACATTACCATCCATATATAAAGGAAGATCAAAATTATTGCAATAACAATTTCCTGAAAAAAGTTGGGTTTATCTGAATTAAAGTTAACCAGCTACTGTGAGCCCCAGCTGTAGCAGAAGTGAGATCCTTTACAAGCTCAAATGCTCCGTCCAAGCAATCAGAGAGTGCTGGCTTCTTATCAAGACAAGAATAAAAGATAGTATCATCTACGAACGATGCGACCTTAGATGTGAGAATATCTGGAAGATCGTTAATGTAAATTAAAAAGAGTATAGGGCCATGGATAGAACCTTGAGGAACCCCTGAAGTTACAGGATATGAAGAAGAGTGCTGTTCATCAAGGACAACTTTTATTCTATGATTGGTAACAAAGGATTCAATAATCTTAAAGATGTTACCTGATACATTGTAAGAAGAAAGCTTATGGAAAAGACCAGCATGCCAAACTTTATCAAAAGCTTTAGAAATGTCAAGAGCGATGCCCTTAACTTCTCCACCTTTATCTAATGTACGCTAAAAATTATCGGTTATTACTGTTAGCAAATCAGCTGTAGAACAAGAAGATTGAAATCCATGTTGATGATCAGAAAGTAAGTTATTAGACTCAAAATGAGAGATTAAGTGTTTGTTAATTAAAGATTCAAAAACCTCACCTAAAGACAAATCTGAACCATACAAGAGAGGTGGAATAAGAGATTTGCCCTTAGTATTGATACTGGTAAACATTTTCCAGAAGTCACGAGAGCCTAACTTTTGAGATGAAATACGAGATTTTAAGCCCTGAGAATAGCGGGCTTTGGCGTTAGACAAAACTTTTTTACAATGGTTTCTATCAATAGTAAATAGACGTCTGTTTTCTGGATAATTATTTTGCTGATAGATATGGAAGTAATGTTTTCGATTGGAAATTGCAGCACCACAATGTGAGGGAAACCATGGAGAAGAGTGAGGCTTGACTTGTAATCGTCGAGAGGGAATAAAAGATTCCATGCCAGCCTGAATCCATGAAGTTATGTAAGAAGCACATTTTTCAGCAGAAAGACGAAAGATTTCTACCCAAGGCCCATTATGGAGAAAATCACAAAAAGTGTCCTAGTCAGCTTTAAGGTAGTTGTAAGAGGTACAATGATAGGGGGATTCTGATGATGAAGAAGAATGTGATAATAGTTTTAGATCAAACCGTGATCAGAAGCACCTAAGGGTGAATGTGGAGAGATTGAACACTGACTAGGATCAGAAGCAAGATATAAGTCGAGAAGAGAAGGTAAATGATTCGGATTGTCTGGAAAACAAGTTACAGAGTTTACTATTTGAGTTAGAGATTGATTAAGGCAAGTTGTGGACCTTAATGCCTCTAGAATTTCTGACACTAGAGCCAAGCCATTCAGTGTGATGAGCATTAAAGTCACCAACAACAACAATATTGGCTGAAGGATAAAGAGAAAGGGCTTGGTCCATTTGATCAGAAATAACATTGAAGAGAGTGCAGTCTTATGATGAAGGAGTGTCATACAGAACAAAGAGAAATGTGATAGATTGAAGTGGTGCTAAACGAAAGCACATAAAAGAATAGTTTGTGGATTCAAACCTAAATACAAATATTAGAGAATAATAGGTTTAGAGAATTTGGTGGTGACGATGGTTTTTTGGTTGATGGAATAAGCCTCTCTGAGAGCTATCACAAAGTTTGGGAAACCTGACTGGCAGCCAGCCTCAGAACCATAAAACTGAGTTTTAGAGCTGTACCCTCATCAGGAGATAATAGAATGAGTTACCTGTCATAAAAACAGAGGCACAAGCAAAACCCATGCATTGAGTCAAGAAGAACCAGCATTCAATATCCTAAACTGGAAATAATGCATTTTATATACATCTGCCCCAGCCTAATAGATGAAGATTTTAATTAAAACTTCACACAAAAATTTCTTGATGCCTATATTGCTCTCCCACCATCCAGTTTTTGTGATTAACCTGACCATGTATTATTATTGCAAGAGCTCTTCCAAATACTGTTTCAATGCCAGATTCATTCCATGATGTAAAAGACAAACTGCTATATATAAAAGTTATTGTATAAAATAATTATCTGCTTTGAATGCTTTACTTTGCTAATTGTTGCTCTAAACAAAATCCTGTTGTTTTAATAAGTGGCAATAGTATCTAACCTATGTGACAACACATACTATAGTTACCTTTCTCATCTCCATTTCAGACTCACCTCTAAAATAGAATGCATCGCAACTCACATCTGTGGTTCATTGTTCAACAGTAACATTCACTTATTGCTCCCAACTTAAATTTTTTACTTTTAATGCAGCTTTTTTTTACTGACTCTTTTTTACTCATTTTTTTAATGAGTTTAAAATTGTTCAAACTTTCTTTGTCACTTGATTAGCTTTTCTAGGCATATAATACTACATTTGTACATATTTCAGCTAATTCATGTTCACCTAAGCCATCACTTTCTTTCAATGGAGTTTTTTGAATTCTTGATACTACCTTTTTTTTCAATCAATTCAGCCATATATAAACTTTACGTTATTTAGTAACTTTATCATAACTTTCATCTAACGCTTTGTGATATTTATTTCGGTTTGATCAGAATGAGCTACTTGTAATTCATATATCAGCTATATAGCTACAGATAATTCATCAACCCACTCACTTTCATAAGTTGCCAGTAAAGTAGTGGCTTGAACTATAACAGTATTAAACAATTTCTCCTTAATGCAATCAGTGTTAAGATTGCTTTAGTAATCCAGTTAACCAAAGCAGCTGCTAACACAAATAATTTGAAAAATAAAGTTTTATTTAGACTTATTTTACTTAGACTTTACAGCATCAATATTTGATATAAAACAGTAGTGTGGTAAAAAAGTTATAATTTGTTAGAATAGATTGCTATATTACATATTACCTTTTTGATATGAATGGCGCATCTTCAGATTTGCTTGTATGCTCTGAGCCTATCAAATAATAAAAAGAACAGCCATGATTTATAAAAAATGTTTAAACTTGATTGAACAGAAAAATTAAGTTTTATAGAAAATTTACTAAACATTTTAATTTTTTAGTAATTCAAAAAATTTCCATTTTTCAGCCAAACAAAAGTTTACTTAGCTTACCTTCTGCTAGCAATAAAAATTTTACTATATAGTAGTTTTTGTTCCTGGAAATTGAAACTATAACAAAAAGTCAATTTCCTGTTGGTGTCTTTTGTTAAAATGATCATCTAATCATTAGAATTCACTGCTAATCATTAACTGAAAGCAAAAATATTTTGAATAAATCCATTCTGATTATATTTTCATTTGAATTTTTAGTGTTATTAAGAATATTACTTTTTTAAAAAGTTTTAATTTTTTTCCAAGAAATAAATTAAATGTATTTCCAAGAAATATATTAAAACTTTCACAAAAAGGATCTTTTATTAATCTTTTTATTACTATGGAAACACATAATGATGTCAATAGCCAATATCATTATTGTAAATAATAATTATGTAGTTTTTCTTTTTAAAATATTGTAAATGTGTGTGGTTCACCTTTTTGAGATGCCTGCTGTCAACTGATTTTAAAAAGTATTTTCATAAGCAATAAAGTCTTTGTTAACTAAAAGCATAAAGTATGGTTATTCTTGGTACCATTTACTAAAAACTATTGAAATCTTGTTATGAAATTGCTATATAACTGAATGTGATATCAAATATATGGAATGGGAAGATAATTAGTTTAATTAATTAGCATACTTGTATTTTTAGCAATTATCAACATGAAATAATGATGTATTAATAATCATTTAAAAAAATTAATGAGTGGGGTAAGGTTATTTGAAATGGTGAGGAGTAAAGATCTAGGATAACCAATTCGACCATGAACATTTTTACTAACTGCTAGTACACTGCTAATTTATCAAAAACTTAATAAAAAATAACATTATTGATAAGTAACAGAAATTAATAAAAAGAAACCCTTAGATTGATATTTTAGTAAAACCACATCATAGGAAAATTAATACTTAGAAAAATAAAATCCAAGCAATCTTTTAACAAAAAAACCTTTTAAAATTGTATTGTAAAAAAAAGAAAAAAAAATACATGCAAAATACTATCAACTAATACAAGGCCAAAACAGTAAGGAACAATGCTCATTAAAAATTCTATAAACAAATACTAATTATTAACTCACAGTTAACATATATATAAACTTCATATAAACATAATCTTATTATATACAACATACCAGCCAATTCTATGAAAGAGATAGTAGATTTTGTGCTTTTGAATTGGGAACCTCCTTTTGCTCTTTGTTCAATGTATATTGAAAAAACTGTTGTAGTCCTTTAAAAGTAAAAACTTTTGAATAATAATATTAATAACTAAAAAAGTAATATTAGCATACTGACAAGTAAAAGAAAATAAATTAAAGCTACTTTTAAAATTATATATACATATATATATGAATACATTTTAATAAGCTATATAAATAGTATGTCATATATATATATATATATATATATATATATATATATATATATATATATATATATATATATATATATATATATATATATACATTAACATTGAGCACTCTGTTTGTAGAATACACTAACATAATTTATATATATATATATATATATATATATATATATATATATATATATATATATATATATATATATATATATATATATATATATATACAGCGGGCAGCTAAATTATTAGTTACACTTGGATAAAAATATCATATAAACCATTATAAGCTCTTTTACGTATTATTATGTTAAATTTTTATATAAATACTAGTGCTACTAGCTTAAATAAATATATATTTTTTTAAAAGTAAAACACTTATTTAAACACTGTTACTATTTTTAAGCATTTATTTATAAAAACTCACAATACAAAATATTTATAATTATTTGGTCGGGCTGCCTTTTGGATCAATTACTACTTGTATCCTTCTTGGCATACTTTAGATGCAATTCTTTACATTCGCTTTTAATTCCTGAACACACCAATTATTATTTAGCATCTTTATGAGATATTTTTTGTTGCTTATAATTTCATGCCCAATTATTTGCTTTAAAAGTTCCTAGGCATTCTCTAATGGGTTTAAGTCAGGAAAATAGCCAGGCCATGGAAAAACGTAATATTTTTTGACTATAAATATCGTGTTGCTGACTAAACTTTATGACATTGGGCAGAATCATCCATGAAGATGCATTTGGGTAGATCAGGGAAACAATCATGTAACTTAGGAAGTAAATACTTTTTATTTTTATCTTGGTTTATCATCCCTTCAACTATATAAAAAAGGCCACTGCCCTTACCACTTATAACTGATCACACTATCACCTTTAGAGGGTGTTTTACCGTCTCCATAATACAGTCTAGGTTATATTTTTCTTCTTTCCTTTGTCTAAGAAAAGAAGACTTATCCAATAATATTTCAAATTGGGACTCATCTTAGAAACACACCTGAAAACAATTAAAAATAATAATATAAAAACTCATATAAATGTTTTAACCAGTGATGCTGTTGAAATAAACAATTAAAGGAGCATTTAATTACATTTTCCCAATCTATGTATGTAGGTGTTGTTTAAGTGAGGCGTTTTAACTTTATCGCTGGCATAAGTATAGGTTTCCTTGCAGGTCTGTAGCATTTCATAGCAACTCCAGTTCTGCTATTCAATACCTTGTAGTTTTGTTAGAAATACGGTAAAAGGCGTAATATGCATTTTTACCGCACTGCGGTAAACTACATATTATGCGTTTTACCGTATTTGCGTAAAATAGGTATTACGCGTTTTACCGTATGCGGTAAAAATGTGTATTACGCATTTTTACGCTTTTTTTATTACAGAAAACGATAAAATTGCGTAAAAACTTATTAAACTAGCCTTCTATATAAGCTTGACTAAAGTCAAGAACAACTAACAGTCTCAAAGTTCTTACTTCAGTGATCTGATTAGTATACTAAAACCACTACCAAATCAAACCATCTTGAAGAAACTTTCTCTTTGGAATTATTTTATCAAGCTTTACAGAGAAGAGGATAAGATCTCTGGCTCTGGCAGAAAATTAGGATTTGCTGAGTGCAAAATAAATAAATAAATAAATGCAAAAAAACGATTAAGCAGTCTCAAGGTAGCACCAATGGAGTTAAAGCTCACCTAAAGTATATGTTTTACTCATACTATAATTTAGTATATTTTAAACCAATGATCTTAAAATATAACTGGATAGCATATTCTATTGTTTTTTGGAAAAAAAATGGAAGCCAAAATTGGCCTCCCAAGATGGTGGCGATCAAAGCTTTTAGCAGGGAACGATGTACATCTTATAAGACTTTACAGTAATATGAAAGAGATAATTAAACAGAGTTTTGAAATAAAAACAAGACAATGAAATTTAACTTTTAAAAAGCTTAAAGAAATGTTTAAAAAAATTAAATAAATTAGATACTTGTTAAGTAAGAAATGTTTAAAAAAATAATATAAATTGGATATTTGTTAAGTCCAATTTACGATTAAAATAATATTTATGTATAACTTATGTACCTTTTAGTTCTTAGTTGCCCAATGCAGTGTGCTTGAAGGTTGATGACATAACTGCATGGTAAGCAGCAGTGGTGTCTACCTATAATTTTGACAAATTTTATATTTTCAATAACACAACATGCAGTTATGTTACTAACCTTCTACCACAAGCATTGGGTAGTTAAGAACTAAAAGGTACATAAATTATATAGCAAATGTTAACTATTTTAAATTTAAGATTTCTGCACAAGCAAACAAATATTTTTTCTTCACTACTATTAAACAAACTAAAATTAAAACTCATACTTAGTTTTACTGAGAATTTGTTTTTTATTTTATTATTTTTATCCTAAAAAGCAAAAAACAGAAAGTTAATACACAACAAGTTATTGTAAGAATATGTTTTGTTAAATAAAAAAATATTTATATTTGTATTTATTTAATTTATGTAAATATGTAATATTCCGTTATTTTTATGAAAAAAATCTTATGCTAAACAAAAATATATTTTTATTTGAAACTAATCAATATTTGAGCTTAAGATATAAAACTTGATTATCATCAATTTCTTAATTTTCATATAGCCATTACTTATATCTGCCGCCATCAACAAATTTTCTTGTGATTCATGTATTTATTTTTTATGAACTATCTACTACTGAAACGAATGTTTTCAGTAGGAGGTAGAACAGTTACTAATTTTAGGCATAATGTAAAACCAGAAAACTCTCTCTCTCTCTCTCTCTATATATATATATATATATATATATATATATATATATATATATATATATATATATATATATATATATATATATATATATATATATATATATATATATATATATATATATATATATATATATATATATATATATATATTATATATATATATATATATACAGTCATGGACAAAAGATTGCGACCACTGCGATTTTCGCATATTTTTTAATGTATTCTACTCTGAATTGCTTTTGGGCTACTTAAGTGCTACAATTTTGTACCAATTTGTGCTAATTGCTAATTAGAGTTTAAAATTGATGTTTACATGTTTATTTGTAGATATAACTGAAATATTTTTATCTGTCTTATAGAAATGTTCTCTTTTGGCTATCTGTCTTATAGAAATGTTCTCTTTGTACAAAATAAAGACCTGAGCTCGCTTTTCAGATGTCAGTTCTTTACCGCAATAATATAATTATCGCGGTAAAGAACTGACATCTGAAAAGCGAGCTCAGGTCGTTATTTTGTACAAAGAGAACATTTCTATAAGACAGACAGCCAAAAAGCTCAGTATTTCACATTCCACTGTTGTAGCTACTGTAAAGAGAAATCAAGAGCTGTAAAGTTTTAAATCCCGTTCACGCTCTGGGCGCCCGAAGGTTACAAGCAACCGTATGGATAATGCTATAATAAAGGCAGAAAAAAAATCACCAAGAGCATCCTCAAGTGCCATTAGAGGCAAACTGCCTGGATCACCATCCAAGAAACCAAACAGTCGGACAATACGCAGACGATTATTAAATGCAGGCTTGAAATCTTACCAACCAGTACGGAAGCTGAAGCTTTCACCAAAGAATATTCACGATCGCATAGCCTTTTGTCAGAAGTACA
>NC_088931.1:38462500-38487500 GCF_038396675.1 Hydra vulgaris
CTAATAGTGTTGGAAACATCATTAGAAAATATAAAAAAACGGTTACCAGAAAAAATTTGCCAAGAAAAGGACGCCAGCTAAGACTACCTTAGCTGGCATTGATAGAGAAATTTTTTGAAAAGTTGAACAAGATCAAGGATTATCTGCACCAAAGCTAGAAAAATATTTACAAACAGATCATGGTATAACTGTAAATCCTCAAACTGTTTGCAATCGCTTGAAAAATCAAGGTTTTGTAGGTAGAGTTGCTCCGAAAAAGCCTTTTTTGAGTAAAAAAATCAAAAGAAATGATTAGCTTGGGCTAAGAAACATTCGAATCAGACTATTGATCAATGGCAAAGAGTTTTATGGTTCGATGAAACAAAAATATGTTTGTTTGGTTCTGATGGTATCATACATAAATGGAGAAGAAATGGTGAACGCCTACCCTAATTGCATGAGACCAACTATCAAGCATGGAAGAGGCATCATTAAGCTTTATTATAACATTTCAACATTATATATACTTTTGACTTTTTCTCTCTAATTTTTTGCTCTTATCATAGATCGAATGATGCTTTGGGGCTCCATTGCTTGGAGTGGTGTTGGCAAACTCAAATTCATTGACGGAATAATGACAAAAGAGGTTTATACTGATATTATGAACGAAAACTGAGACCAAGTGCCAGAAGTGCTGGCTTATCTCGCAATTTTATCTTTCAACAGGATGCAGATCATAAACACACATCAAAGTTAGCTACTCAGTGGTTTAAAAAAAACAGTATTAAGATGTTAGATTGGGTTCCTCAGTCACCAGACCTAAATCCAATTGAAAATTGATGGAATCTATTTAAAATTAAAGTAGCAAAAACCATCTAGTAATAAAACCATCTTTTCAAAGTTGGTTTTATTACTATTTTAAAAAGGTCACCCTATGAGAAACCTTGATTACTTGCTGGGTTTTATATATCAATTCATTTTCTCTGAAAGCATATCAACCTGAGTCTCAAAAAAAAAACTTTGAAAATATATTTTTCATTAAAATTTATATTTTCTTATTTCTATTTCTTTGTCAGTTAAATTTCTGTACTTAAGATTAACAATATTAGCCACATAAAAGAGATCAAACTATTTTATATTTAAAATAAATGGTGGCTTTATCAGCATATGGGGATGCATTCAAGGCTCAAATGTTGGCTGTCATAAAATATACGAAAGAAGATTGAACCAATATGGGTATTGTGACATATTGGAAATTCTACTAGTTTTGATCAGCCTCAAATAAATCACAACTTATTTGAGGCTGTAACAGGGTCATATTCCATATTACATTTTGATTATAAAAAATTTGTAGGTGCATTTAAACTTTATTTTACTTTCTACTCATTAATTTTTTGATTACTTGTGTTAAATATTTTATTTCAGGAAAGATTTTAGTTTTTCTTTCAAAGTTGTGTTTTTCCTTAATTAATAATAGGCTAAGGTAAAAAAAACGCAGACCCTGCATCTGGTTTTCTCTTTTTACAAGTCTAAACTTAGCACAGCTTACAAAAAACAAGTATGTTAAAACTTTCTGTAAAAGGTGTATATATATACATATATATAATGTAAACCTCGCTGATCCATTTATATCTGTTGTTAATTTTCTAATTCTTAATCCTTGATCACAGAGTCTAATCACATCATCATTTGTTTGAACAACAACTTCAGCTATATCATCAACATACCTTAACAAAAATGAAAACAATAGAAATTAAAAATTTAATTTTTTTTTAAAGGATAACATCAACACAAAAAAACCTACAGGCCTAATTGTGGATGATGGCGAACTTTGAGATCAATTCCACTTGGATTAATAAGATCATACAAAAAACTGTCACCAACCTGTAACAAATAAGATTATATGCTAGACTGTAGCCAAACAAAATAATATAACAAATAAGAACAAAGTTTAAGTTTATGTGTAAAAGCGTACTTATTTTTTTTATCTATAAAAAATAATTAATCTATTCTTTATATATATATATATGTAAAAATACAAATTTTAAAAAAATTATATAATATAAAGAATTTTATATTATATAATTTTTAAAATATTTGTATAAAGTTTTTACAGCTGTCCATTTGAATTATTTTTATCTCTCATTGCGAACTCTTTCTTGTAACCTTGCCTCATGTTATTATTAAAGGGCAATTTTTAACTCCCCATTTCATATTTCACATAACGAAGAATTTCTAATTTTTTTTTATCTGAAAGTCTCAGTTTTTAATGCTGACGCTGCATTACAATAATATTGGCAGTTCGTATTCAAAACTGGTTTAGAATAGACATCTGACTCATTAGATGAACTCCGCCATCTGGTTCATTGTCTAATCAGCATCGCACAGAGTTCACAGAGTATCAGATCCACTATTATTCATGTTTTTACTGTTACAGAAAACAAATTTCTGTAACAGTAAAAACAAACTAATGCTCTCAAAGCTTGTGTAGATTATTGTTTTATTTATATAAACATTAATAAGATGCAGTTATTATAAACATTATTAATTTGCAGTTATTATAAACACTAGCATTTTGGACCCATAAAATACAGGTTTTGGTCTATTCTACACCAACTATTTCTATACTTATACCTTACTTTAATATTTTTAATAAGCGCTAGAAAAACTATACATATTGTCTACCTTTTAAAGTTATGAACAAAAAAAATAATTTACGGCATAACTTCGAAAAATTTTAAATGCTTTGGAAGTTGCTGCGCAAACTGCTATTTAGTGGTAGAAGATAAAAATCTGTCGAATCTTTGTTTTGAATTAGTAATTAATGTTTATTCTCTATAAATTTTTATTGTGAAATTGTAAACTTCTCTAAAAAAAATGGCTACAGACTTATAAACTTTTTTCTTTATTTTCTATTAAGTTTTTATTAAACTTTTTTCCAGACCATCCGCAGCTTATTAGGAATCTCACCCCGTTATTTAATTTTGAAGAAAATAAAAGTTTGAATGTTAAATCTTTATTCCTATAAAAAAAAAAGTTGTCTCTTAAATGTGTGTTGAACTTAGATTATATGTAGACTTACATTATATTATTAAGCGCATTAATAACTGAAGAACCTCTGTGACAAATGCGCAAAAAATTTAAATCGTTGTTTTAATGCTTATTGCAATTTTAAGCTTTTTAAAAACTCTCTCCCTTTTGTTTGTTATAGGTTATTATATCTTTATATATCAACAATAAAACTTTGAAAATGTTTTAATTTGTTTGGGAAAATTGGAAAAGATTTAAACACTCATGAATGTTTGACACGGAAGTCAGCATAAAATTCAGTATTAAAATATTATAGGATTAATAATATGCAATTATTATAAAGGGTCATTCCATATTAAATCACCTAATGGTCTCCAGGGTACCACCTCAGATTTGCTTCAAATTTTGACCACCCATAGTATTTATGTAAAAAATTCAAACCTCAAAATTTTAGCTTGATTAGCTAAAATTAAAGTACTTGGAGTTTATAGTAGATATTTTTGATTTTTGACAGAACATAACTTTGTAAATAAAAAAAATTTCAAGATCACTTGAAATTTTTTACGGTAATAGTTTTTCACCCTAATTATCTATTTTTGCAGGTATTTTTGACTGATTTTAAACAATTTTTTAGTTCTTGTACCTCAAAGTTGCTAAATAATGCAATATTAGAAAAAAATTTGGAAACTTTAATGTGCTACAGTTCAATACCAACAGATAAATTGCGCCAATTTTTTGTTACTTTTGTGTACTTAGAGTAACCACTTGCAGAAAAAATAAAATTATGTGTTAAAAATTATTTTAGCACTTGCAGCAGCCTGTTAAAGTATCACTTTTTTTAAAAAGTACGATAGATTACATTACTTTGAAGGTAGACAGTTAAATAAATTATGAAACTTTTTACTGGCAAGGTTCTATATATAGACAATCACCAAAAAAGATTCAAAGACCTATACTCCATCTTATGACATAATTTTAGCATTTTGAGTGCAATGCTTTTTTAGTTTAAAAAACCTAATAGCACAAGTACCCTTCTACCCTTAATGGATAGAGCACTTATTTGACATATTACTTTGTCAAATGGAACCCAACACTGACTTGATTGTGCATCATTAGTCCGTTTTAAATTTAATTTATTTCTATGCATGAATTTTACATCAACATCTTAGTTTTTATTACAAATCTCAAGCACAAGCACTATGTACAATTCATCACCGTAAAAACATGCAATGTATATACCAGGTTGAAAGTTTGAAGGATCTTTTTTGCCAAGTTAATACTATTCAGCAAATGGGTATCATAGACAGTAGATGGTCTGAAATTGTGCTATAGCATTCACATTTGAGTTGATTTTTTTCATCTTTGTAATAAACAGCAAATAAATGTAAGGTAGCTTGATCGGTTTGCCAGTAAAATCCTTGTACAGCATCTTGCACAAGAAAACTATAGTTCTCTGCAAAATCCATAAGAATAAGACAAGTGTGTTGATCTAATGTTCCTTTTGCCTCTGATAAGTAGGAGGATTGTGCTTCTTTGATAAAGTGGTGGTAACAAAGGTCATACAAAGTTTCACTTAGAGTTTCAATAAACTCAATTATGCTTGTTTGGACTGTCAACTTAGTATTTTGATGATAAGAACATGCGCAAACTGAGTGACTTCCACTATTGTCAACTGTGATGCACCACTTCGGCCTTAGTTCACAGAACTTGAATCCAATTTTGTGTGTAGGGTATAACTTTTTAAACTCAAGATAAAGTTCCTTTAATCGAACTAATATTAAACGTTTTGTTTATGAACTTTTACATTATTTATATGTACAGAAACAAAGTTTTGCAAGTTTTTTCAATTGACCAACTATCAGGAGTTAGTTTCTTCCTTCAAACTTATTTTCATTTTATTTTTTATTGCATCTAACAGTTCTTTAAATCATTACAGTTTCTACATTTTTGCTTTTTAGCTTTTTGCTTTCCATATCCTATTTTGTCGCATCTATTTATATTTTTGAGTGGAGATATTTCCAATAAAGACACACTCTTATTAAGAACTGCCTTATCAAGGTCTGAACAACTAAATTCTTCTTCAAGCAGCTTCATCTTGACTAACTTCTTTAATTTTTTCAAGTTTGAATTCATTTATACAGTTAGTACAAACTTTTTGACCAGGTTTGATCTTAGGTTGATTTGCTATTGATATGTTGACCCTTAATAGTTTTTTTTTTGTGGACTTTAAATGGATCACAACAGTATTTTTGAAGTGCTTCATATCTAGAAATATAGGCTTTTTCATGGTGAAAACATATCTCCTCATTTGGTTCCAGAGTGTATCCTATCCTTTGAATTAAAACTTCAATATCGGTATCTTATAGTCTTATTCTTCCTAACATTCTACAATATGACATTTTATCACAATCTTCACTTAAAACTCTTCCCACACAAGATTTCGCTGACATTTTTTAATAATCTAAAAATATTAAAATCGAGGGTTAAACATGTAACATAATCTAAAAAAAAACTTTTTTATATTTTTCCAGTAATAAAATTAATAAAAATGAAATCTCAAGTACAAATGTGGTTGAAACTGTCTAAAATGCAACCAATAAACTATTTCTACATATAACCATTTCTGCATACAAAAAACTTTTTAGTTTTTATTTCTTGCAATATTAAAAACTAAAACAATAAAATCCAGAAAATACTGTGCAGAATTAGATTTTAATACAAACTTTTGAAGCAATTGAAGTATTTTACACTCACATTACAACCATGTGAAAATTATATCATTTTAATTATATTATATGCATAAAATTAAACAAATACATATTATAAAATCGTATCAAATAAATTAAGACACTGATAATGTTATTTTAGGGGAAACTGATTATATTAAATCAGGGAAAAAATAAAAATATACACCTAAGTCATAGGGCTACAATCATGTCATAAGAATCTTTTTTGGTGATTGTCTATATATAGAACCTTGCCAGTAAAAAGTTTCATAATTTATTTAACTGTCTACCTTCAAAGTAATGTAATTTATCATTTTTTTTAAAAAAGTGATATTTTAACAGGCTGCTGTAAGTGCTAAAATAACTTTTAACACATAGTTTTAATTTTTTCTGCAAGTGGTTACTCTAAGTACACAAAAGTAACAAAACATTGGCGCAATTTATCTGTTGGTATTGAACTGTAGCACATTAAAGTTTCCAAATTTTTTTCTAATATTGCATTATTTAGCAACTTTGAGGTACAAGAACTAAAAAATTGTTTAAAATCAGTCAAAAACACCTGCAAAAATAGATAATTAGGGTGAAAAACTATTACCGTAAAAAATTTAAGGTGATCACTTTTTTTATTTACAAAGTTATGTTCTGTCAAAAATCAAAAATATCTACTATAAACTCCAAGTACTTTAATTTTAGCTAATCAAGCTAAAATTTTGAGGTTTGAATTTTTTTCATAAATACTATGGGTGGTCAAAATTTGAAGCAAATCTGAGGTGGTACCCTGGAGACCATTAGGTGATTTAATATGGAATGACCCTTTATAATAATTGCATATTATTAATCCTATAATATTTTAATACTGAATTTTATGCCGCTGCTGACTAAAATTTTATGTTGCTGCTGGGTGAAAAACTATTACCATAAAAAATTTCAGGTGATCACCTTTTTTATTTACAAAGTTATGCTCTGTCAAATATCAAAAAATTTACTGTAAGCTCCAGATACTCAAATTTTGCTGATTTGGGTCTATATTGATTTAATTATAACTTTTGAACGGTTTGGTCAATAAAGCTGAAATTTTCAGGGTTGTGTTTTTTTCACAAAAGCTGTGGGTGGTCAAAATTTGAGGTGGTACTGGGGCACTTTTGAAAAACTTGGTGATTTCATATGGAATAACCCTAAATGAATTTTGACAAAAATGTTGTTGTGCAACCACATAATGTGACATCATTAAATAAAAGTTTAAAAAAACTTAATCTTTAGGATATAAAGGTATTGTAAAAATGAGCATTTACCTCAAGCATGGAAACCATCAAAAAATAATCTTTTACATTAGAAGCATCTTCAATGACTTTAAAAATTGTTTCACTTGCCTAAAAATGTTGATGAAAAATTAAATCAATATTTTATTCATTGTTTATATCCAAGATAAACTACTTTTAAAAATTTCAAGGAAACTAGATTCTTCTTAAATGTTTAGAATTGATAACTTATTTTTACTGAAAATAATATTTAAAAAAAAACAGTATTTTCTAAATTTTTAAAGTTGGACCTTATCAAGCTTTGTACTGCCCAAGTTAGCCCAGACAGGGTGCCTATCTAACTGCCTAAAATTGTGATCCTTAGTCATGTAGTCATAATTAAAAATTAAAAATCATATATGGCTATCAACCAGAAAGATATTGCAATCAAACAAAAAGGTAATAAAATCAAGGATAAAAATAAAGAAAGAAAAATATATTGCATTAAGTCAAAAAGATATTGCAATCCAAAAAATATATAGCAATCAAACAAATTGATACTGCACTTAAACATTTTAGAAATCAATCTTACTCTTGAAATTAATCCAGGATCTTCTAATGTTCCATTAATAGTGTGAGACTTTCCAGAATCATGCTATAAATAAAAACACTCATTGAAAAAACTTAATTAACTATTAACTCAAAACTATGTTATAGTATAGATAAATATAGCTCATAACTATTATTAAAGACAATTTAATATAATAATTTAATGTTTAATTATTATTTAATGTAATAAATTTTATCAAACATATAAAAATATTATATATATATATATATATATATATATATATATATATATATATATATATATATATATATGTACATATATATATATATACATATATATATATATATATATATGTAGATATATATATATATATACATATATATATATATATATATATATATATATATATACATATATATATATATATATATATATATATATATATATATATATATATATATATTATATATATATATATATATATATATATATATATATATATATATATATATATACAGTTGTGGCCAATAGTCTGTTGTACTTGTGTCTTTTCAACAAAATTAAAGTTTAAATAGTGTCTCTAACACATCTCACAGTTTATCAAAACATTGTTTAAAATTACATAACAGTAATATAGCTCAGTTTCACATACCACTAATATCTGCTACACTGTTCCTTATTCTTAATTACTTCAGCAATACTCACAGGCATAAAATTTAAGATATTTTTATAAACATCAACAGTTATGTCTGTGCACCACACACATATAATGATGGCACAAAAATTATCTAAATTTGATAGTTTCTCTTTATCAATCTTTAGTTTCATTATATACCACAGGTTATCGATGGGGTTAAGGTGTGGGATCTGCCCCGGTCAAGGACCTAGAACCTCAACTCCATGATCCCGAAGCTAGCTTTTCACTGAAGCTGCTAGATGGTAGGGAGCACCGTCATGCATAAACAGTTTGCAGTTGTGAATCTTCATAACTGTCAAAAGTTTTTTATTCAGTATGTCAATATATTTCTGTGCATTCATAGTGGTATTTTGTTGGAGAAAGTAGAAAAAGCCTCAGCCAGACGCTGAGCAGCCCCATATCATCAAGGATGCTGCATGTTTAACAGTTTGTATGCAAAATTATGAATCAAATCTTATATTAGCAGGACAGCGAACATATCTTGGTGCTGCAGAAAACAATTTTATGTTACTTTCGTCACTAAACATTTCTTCATTTCACATTTCACTAGTGCAGTATTTGAATTATAAACGTTCTTCTTCGATAACAGCGGTTTTCATGCAGGTCAGTACACTTTTAGATTAAAAGTGTCATTTAAATGTCGTTGATTGGTTTTTGCACTAACTCTGTGTGGCAGTTGACTTGTTATGGCTAAGGAAGATATCATTGAATTCTTCAACTCGTGTCTTATTGCTACTAACACGTGTTTTATTGCTCGATCTGTAGCAGTAGTTGTAACTTTATCATCACCTGTCTCTCGCCAACGTTTTATTGTCAATGACACAACTTGCTGGGAAACATTCAGATATTGTGCCGCAGCTGCTTGTGTTAAACCCAAGTTAACTAATGCAACTATCTGATCACGTTTTTCTGGTGAAAATTATATTTTTAGTATGAAATTATTGATCTAAAGTATATAAAGAACACAACATAAACAAAGAAGAAATAAAACTATTTCATTTTTTTAAATAAAAAATTATATCAATTAGTTCAATCAATAAAACTGACAGCCTTTTGGTGCATTTCTAGGCTTTCAACAAGCTTAAAACAGCAAAATGACGCAAAATGCTATTATATTTGAGCGTACAACAGACTTTTGGCCACAGCTGTATATATATACATATGTATGTATATATATATATGTATGTATGTATGTATGTATGCATGTATGTATGTATGTATGTATGTATGTATGTATGTATGTATGTATGTATGTATGTATGTATGTATGTATGTATGTATGTATGTATGTATGTATGTATGTATGTATGTATGAAGTTATAGATATGAAGTCATAGATATGAAGTTGTAAATATGAAATAGTAGGTATAAAGTTGTAGATATGGAGTTATAGATATAAAACTGAAGATATGAATTTGTAGATATAGAGTTGTAGATTTGAAATGGTAAATATAAAGTTATAGATGCAAAGTTATAGATATGAAATTATTTTTAAGTTATTAGCTTTTATAATTTTATGATTACTTTTTATTTATTGAATAATAACTTTTATAAAATGCATTAAAAAAAAAAAAAGAACCTGTCCAAACGCAATAACAGAAATATTGTACCCATCCAACGCTTTTCTCAACAATGGTTCAGTTAAATCTTTAAAAATTTCATTCTAAAATTTTGTATGATAATATTATTAGTAACTTATTATCTTATTAGTATACCTAAACATAATATAACTACAAAGTTCAAAATAAATTCCGAAAAAAGAAAACATTAATCAACAGTAGCAACAACAACAACAACAACAATAACAACAACAACAACAACAACAACAACAACAACAACAACAACAAAATGAAATAACTAATCTTACATTTTTAGCTTCTGTAAAGTAACAATTTTCGTATGAAAAATTGATTTCCTAAAAAAACAATTATTCTTAAATTTATTTAAAAGAATTATAAAATATTTTGAATAAATTTAATACTTTTGAGATTTATGAAAATAAATAGTAAAATAATATAAATAAATAAAAATTTTTTGAATAAAATTACCTTTGAAGAACCTGGTAGTGCAGCATTGTGCAATGATACTTGATCACCTTTGATCTTTAACACCCGTGTGGCACCACTGTTTTTCTCCGATGCTGCAAAAAGTTTATATATTAAAAGTTTATTGCAAAAAAGGAAATAACTTTCTCTCAAAAAAATCTAAATAGAGTTTCTCTATTTCACTAATTATTATCAACATTTAATAATCACATGTATTCTGAAATAAGATACAAAACCACTCAATAATAAGTCAGAGTGCCTTTAAAACCCTATTTATAATAAATGAATATGCCTTCAAAACCCCATTAACTCTTTTGCTTTAGTGAAATTGGGGCTGTTATGATTTTTAAAGAAATATTTAATTTAAGTGGTTCAGTGTTTAAATTTTTGCTTTAAAACCCACAATATTCTTAGTAGTATGCTGAACTTCAGAGCAGTGGCTTTGCTCCTCAAAAAATTTTAGAGTTATAAAATTGAGTATTATAAGAAAAATTCAACTAAAAAGACAACAAATAATAGAAATAAATCTAAATGATCAACTAAAAAATTCTGATAAAGTGCATACTAACTATTTAAAAATTACTCAATTACTAACTAATTAAAAATCTAGTTATATATCCTGTTTTAAAATTGAAAAACACATTAATAATATACATAGCTATAAAAGTATAAAAAACAACAAAATTATGAATAACAATAAAACATTATTTTCTTTAAAAATGATTTATTATTTTTAAAGAAAATATTAAATATTATTTTCTTTAAAAATGATTTTCTCAAAATGATTTTATAAAATAAAAATTTCTAAGGAAATTACTTTAACAAATGAAAAACAGCTTTTGCGGATTTCCATTTCTGTGTGTGATTTTTTCTTTTTCTTTGTTTTAGCATTTAAAAACTGGGACTTAAAGCAATATGCATACTATTATGATTTTCTTAAAAAACATATATAACAAAAATATTTTTATTATATTTTAGGCTACCTGAATAAATTAAATATATATATTTTGATCATTTAATTTTTTTTTTGCGTAATAATATTGCTACTGTTTAAAAATAAACAACAATTTTTAAAACGCTATACTTTAGCTAGAAATAATTGATGACTGCCAATTTTCATCGAAAATATACTAAATATAAGTTGTAGAAGTATGATATTTCACTTAAAATACTCACAAGCAATTTATTTTCTTAAAAATAACAACATAAAATTTGCAAATTCGCAGCTTGCGTGTGTGACTTCATTGCGTGATTGTTCATGAACTGCATTTAAATGATTGCTGTGACTCTATGATACATAGTGCAATCCTGTAACTTTCTGGAAAGCTTTACTAATGTTTAAAACATCATTTAAAAATATATATTTAACGCTGAAACTTATATTTTTTGAGGATTTAAAGTTTATTTATCTAGTATATAACTAAAATTTGAGTTTTTCTGTTCTGTGCATGATTCCATTTCAAACTTAATTTATTCTTTGTTAACATTACTAATGTATACCATTTTTTGTTTACAAAATATTTACATAGGCTAGAACTAAATGAGAGAAAATTGAAGATCGCCAGTTTAATTATTATGAAAATAATAGATAAATATACAAGTTTCTGTGCGTGATTTTTTGGAAATGCCTTTTTGTTAGTTAATATTAAAATGGAATGGTTAAAACTTGTTTTAAAAAAAGCTTAAATTTAATTATGTGTTTATGAGTCCTATTTTAGTCTAGATATCAATCTAGACTCAATTAAAAATTGCTATTGAATACTAGTTACCACAAAAAGTAAGTAAAATATTAAATAAGAAATAAAAAATTGTCAAGCAATTCAAACAGAAATAATAGTCACTGAAGCAAACCTTAACTGTTTTTAGGATGGGTTTTGTCTTACAATAGAGAATCTAGTTTATGGAATATATGAAAGATCCTATAAATCATTAAAAGTTATGAAAAAGACTGACTCACACCAATATTTTTTAAAAGTTTAATTTTTTTCATACTAAAAAAAAATGGCATAGTATACATGAATTTTTACATGCTAACATATTTAGTTTATTTTGTGGTTAAGTGTAAGATAAAAAGGTAGGTTTAAATAAAACTTTTTTTCAACCTTTTTTTTCAGATCATCCGAACCCATTTATCCCCCTAATTCAATATAATACTGTTTAATAAAAAAAATTTAAATAAAAGCAATTAAATATTACATCTGCAAATAATTTATAAAAACAATAAGTTTTACTAGATAAAGGTCGACAACGCACTGCTACTTGTATTGACGAACCTTCAGGCTAAAAGAAAAATTGCATACATATAAAACTTTAATATAACAAAGTTAATTAACAAGTTTATTATATTAAAATAAATACAAAAAATCACACATTTACAAAAGATACATTTAACTAAACACATCCTTTTCTAAAAAATATAAGTTGTTTTTTAAGTTTAGATTGTGCTTTCAATAAAAATGAACTAAAAAATTAGAAAAGTTTGCACGATCAAAGCCAATTACAAACAAAAAAGATAAAAAGCAATATGTCATTAACAAGGGTATTTCAACAAAAAAATAAAGTTAAAAAGCAATATGTTACTAACAAGGGTATTTCAACAAAAAAATAAAGTTAAAAAGCAATATGTTACTAATAAGGATATTTCAACAAAAAATTATAACCTTACAATTAAATTGTTAATTTCAAAAAACCAGTCAAGTGTGCTTTTTTAAATTTTCATAAATCTAAAAAAAATTTTAAAGGGTTTCTGCAATAAACGCAAGTTTCAAGACAAAATACCTTTAAAAGGCTTGATAGTTCACATATTTCTACATAAGATAATGACTAAAGTTGTTCATTCAACGCCACTTAATAGGTTTCTGAAATAAACAATTCAATTGTAAATTGTCCAATTCATGAAATAAATATTTAATTATATTTTTATTAATTTCTTATCTATTTATCCATATTGGGCTGTAATTTATCTACTTTTCAAAAAACTGTATTTATTATTTTTAATATATTTCAAAAATTATAACTTACAATCAAACAAGAATTTAATTATTGTATTAATTCTTTTTAAGAAACTTTTGATTCTTTTTGCCATTGTTGAATAATAATAGTAGCTAACACATATATATGTAATTTTTAATGTGTAAACAAAGAAAAAAGAAAAACCACTAAAACCAAGTCTAGATTATAAGGAAAAAGGTTATCCAAATATTTGTACGTAATTTTTAAGATTTGGTTACTAATCTTTTTTTTCCATTGAGGGTGTATTCAAATTTAGGGTATATTCACGTTTAAAAATATTTTAAATTTATATATTTAATACAGCTTAACTCATATATTTAGCTTCAAAATTTAAAGCAGAAAAAAAAATCCTAATGGAATTGCATTTAAAAAAGTACACATCACATTTAAATTATAAATTTCAAAGGTGGGGCATTCCACGTCAAGTAGAACCACTTTTGAAAAGAAAAACATGTAAATTTTTTTGAATTAGGTCAATTATTTCCTGAGATATGACCTTTCAAAGTTTTGACCTTTTCACTTGACCTTGGTTATTTAAAATGTCATAACTTTTTTGCTTTTATATTTAGGAAGTTGATCTTGGTGGCAAACAGAAGCTCTTGCACAGACGAACAACTTTGTGTCTATACAAAAAAGTGATAAGTTCAATAGAAAAAAAGTGATTGGTCTTTGGTCATTTGACCTTTGACCCTGGTCAATGGCAAAGGTTAAAGGTCATAATTTTTTTTTTACACATTGCTTTTTCTATTGTGGATGTCCCATGAAAAAATCTTTTTGGGATTCCCATTTGGGGATTAATATTAAAGTGTAAGTAGGTTCTAAAAATTTAATATTTAAATACCTTATAACTATACCAGGGATGTCCAACATTTTTACAGTAAGGGCCATTAATTCGTTTCAAAATCAACTAGAGGGCCACAAACATAAAATACCCAAAATAAAAATTATTAAATTTGAAGTTTTTATTTAAATTTCAATAAACAGTTACACTCATAGTTAAGGTTCAAAGTGAAGTTATACAAAAGTTCGATCAAAGTGAAACTTGACACTGTTTTTTTTTGCATAAATGATCTATGTCTGCTTTTATATTTGATGATGCAATTCGAAGGGTATTAGTAAGGTGTTCATCTGTCAATCTATTTCTCTGTTCTGTTTTTACATGCTTCATTTTTGAGAATAACTGTTCGCAGTTGTATGTGCTTCCAAAAAGTGAAAAATATTTAATAGCATGTCTGCACAAATGAGGAAAAACTACAATGCTCATGTATTTTTTATAAAATTCTAACAATTCTACTTCTTTGTAGGCTTCTTTAAGATCTTTATTGTTTTGCAATTCTATTAATTCCATTTAAAATTCATTTCTAACTGTCTCAGCTTTGATGGAAAATGGATGCGCAAATAAGTCTAACTCATTTTTTTCCTTTTTAAAATCACAGAATCTTGTGTCAAATTCATCAATTAATTTTAAAATAAGAGTACAATATCTTTCAGAGTCAATTGTATTAATATTTCTTTTTGATAATGCCTTGAAATGGACAAGCACTTTAGAACTTAATTGTTGTTTCAGAAGTTTTAATTTTAAAACAAATGTTTCTACATTTTCAAACAATTTACTAATAAGTCGATCTTTACCCTGCAACTTAAGATTTAATTTCATTAACATCTGAGTCATGTCAATTAAAAATGCCAAATCATTCAGACAGTCAATATTTTCAAGCAAGCTTGTGTCTTTCCCTTTAATTTTTAGAAACAGCACTATTTCAGGTAATAGTATCCAAAATCTTTTCAGAGTAGCAGCTCGACTAAGCCATCTAACCTGGCTGAAATAAATTACATCTTCAGCCTCACTACCACAACCTTCAAGTAATTGTTTGAACTGTCTGTGATTAAGGCCACGACTTCTTATAAAGTTAACAGTATGAATAACAAGTTCCATAACATTCTTCATCTCCAATACTTTTGCACATAACTGCTCTTGGTGTATAATGCAGTGATATGAAATAATTTCATGATTAATGGATTTCTTAAGTAATGCAATAAATCCAATATTTTTTCCTGTTAGTGCACTTGCTCCATCTGTAGTGACACCACAGAGTTTCTTTTCTGGTAATTCAAATTTCACCAATGTTTTTTTCACTTCAGAGAGAATATCTTCTCCTCTTGTTGTGTCCTTCATATGATTAATATCTAACAGTTCTTCAATTACTTCAAAGTTACTAGTTATACCTCTAATAAAAATGGCTAGCTGAGCAGTATCACCTCTGTCTGTTGATTCATCCAGTGCCAGACTATAGGCTTCACATTTATTTAATTTTTCTTTTAATGATAATTCAATATTTTTTGATAGATCTTCAACTCTTCTAGCAATAGTCTGGTGTGAGAGGCTAAGATCTTCAACAGTAGGTGTTTTTTCAGGACATATCTCTTTACAAAATATTTTTAAACAGTTTTTTAATAAATCTCCAGTACAAAAAGATTTACCACTTTTTGCAATAGCTTCTGCCATTAAAAAACTCATTTTGGTAGCACTGTAAGAGCTAATCACTTTAGTTTTCATCGCTGATTGTTGTGCAAGAAAAGTTTTATTCAACAATTCAATCTTATCAATTCGAAATTGGCCTTTAAATTTGTCATAACTTACAGCATGTTTTGTAGTGTAGTGCCTGTTCACATTATAACTTTTACACACAGCAATTTTCTCCAAACAAATTAGACATATAATAGAATTACTTTGTTCATGTACAAAATAGTCAGTTGTCCAAGAAGGATTAAATACACGACCCCCATGACCGCTTTCAGTATCACATCTACGTCTTTTAGCTGAAGCCATCTTTATTAAATATATAAAAATAATATTTTTTCTTTAGCGCGCGTTTTATTATTTCAAATGCGGATTTATATAGTGAAAGTATAATCGAAATCAAATGTATAATTCGAATTATAAATATAATATGCTGTTGCTATAGAACTTATTTTATTATTGTTATTTGAAATTTTTATTAAAATAAAAATTCAAAATTAATGGACCGTGATATGCGGGCCATGCCATAGGCTGACGAGGGCCACCTTCTGGCCCGCAGGCCACGTGTTGGACAACCCTGAACTATACAGTATTTTAAGGTAATTTATCGAACATAGGTCCTAGGTTATATAATAGCTACCGCATACCAAATATACTATAATTTGGTGAAACTTGGCCTATATATATATATATATATATATATATATATATATATATATATATATATTGTTAAAAAGTAACAAAAATGCTTTATTTAGCAGTTTTAACTACATGGCAGTACAGTACTGAATGCAGAATAAAACTTACACCATTACAATTGCAATACATATTTGCTAATAATAAATTAAAAAAGCTATAATAGTTAACGATGATGCAAGTTAAGTGCTTTGGTTACTTCTTCAGACTCCTTAGAAGTAACAAAATATGACCGACCAGTTGTAGTTTTGGGTTCGACTGCTAGCAAAAGATCATCCAAAGCAATGATAAAAATATCTGGAGGATCTCTGAAGGAGAAAAATTGACCTGGACCATGAGGGTGAAGAAAGTTCATGGTTACTTCTCTTTTTTCTGGATTGCTCTCCAACACACAATCTATCAACCAATGTTCATCATACTCTACAACCATGTAACCAGTAATTGATCTGAAGTTAAGCTGGCTGACATTTTGTGACATAATTTTTTCAATTCTAGACACAGAACTGGAACTATAATCTTGTATTTAAAATTCATTCGTGGATAATAGTTCAAAGCAATGAAGTTTTTGGGTAACAAGGAATCGTTTTACCATTCAAAAATCTTTCCTTCAATATTGTGGATTCGATTTGCCAATCATTTGCAGTGAGGTATTCAAAGGAAATTCCATGGATATTTTCTTTAGCAAATGTATATAATTGATAAGTGGTCATTATTTGGTCATGGTATGGGCATTGTAAGCTTGCTCTTGCCGCTTCACGTTGAACAGTTCCTCCAACTCCATCACAAGGGCCCTTACCATGACTTGTGGCAAAGAAATGCCATTCGGCTGGAATACCAAAGTCCTTTTTGTGATAGCACAGATTTATTAAATTCTTGCAGTTTTTGTATTGTGCTGCACAGCCATCACTAAAATATGTTATTTTTAATACTTCAAATTTCACTTTTAAAAAAATAATTAGTTTATGCTGAAAAAGATAAACTGCAATTGTGTCATGAGTATTACATTCCAAAAGCAGCACATAACTTCCATGATATAAATTTCCTTCATATTTATAATAAAAAACAAAAGGATGTAAAGTTGCTTGACTATTTGTCCAGTGTATCCCTGTGCTGCATCTTGTATGATAAATGCATAATTCTCTGAAAAATCATCAATAAACAGAAGTTCTCCATCGGATAAATTGTTTTTCTTCCAGTCTAAATATTTTGCCTGCTCTTGAGCAATAAAATCATGTTTAGTAAGCGTTTTTAAGCTCCCTGAAAATCTTTCGATAAATTCATCAGTGGACTGTATAAAGGTCTGAAGCTGGGACTTATCTGTTGTAGTCCACTGTTTATACTCAATTTCTTCAACTCCTTTAATTTCAAGGCATTGCAACAGCCATTCCTTTAGCATAGCAACTCCAGGGCAATTTTTACACTTGCCTAGAGGACATGCTAGCAAGAAAGGATTGCATTGGATTTTAGCCAAAGCATGTTTGCAGTTCTTAATAGGGGTTTCTAGTTCATCTTCTAGTGGTAAATCATCCATATGTGATCCGACTATCATGAGCTTAATATTTTGATGAATGGTGCATACACACACAGTGAGTACCACTTGCTCCTGCAAAGACACATTCTTTTGGACATAGCTCTGCAAACTTCGAAAACCCGATTCTGATATTTGGATACTTTTTCTGAAAATAATTGATAAACTTCTTTCAAATTACTAAAAACTAATCTTTTCTGAATATGTTTTTTTTCCCCATTTTCCATAACAGATAGAAAATCTTTTTTTCCAGGCATTACACGGCTAACAGTGTCAGAATAATAAAACTCTTTTACTATATTTTTCACATGTACAGGTAGTGATTTTCCTTTTTTTGGGTTAGGGGTTGATAAAACACCTTTGGTTATTAAAACTTCTTTTGCTTGAGATACAAGTCGATGCGAACAATTGAATTCTCTCAGCACTTTTCAATTACTCCATTGAGGAACAAATATTGTCAAAATCATGATCTTTTCACTCTTACTTTGTGTTGATTTATACTTATCCTGGAGCACTTTAACAATGTCTTCAGCACATGCGTTATAAACTTTTTTTTTAGTTGCTTCATATTCATCATCCTCTGAAGTATGGAAATAGCATCTGAATTAGGTGATGGTCTAACTTCCTTTTTACAAGTTTGTTAACCTTTTTCTTTTTCTCCAGAATGTAACTTTAAAGAGTTTGTAACTTGAGTTTATCCAAGGGTGACTCGCCCAATAATGACAAGGATTTATTAAAAATTCAAATTTCTTCTTCCTGGCACTGATAATTTCTCCCTTGTCACTACAAATATCTTGAAATCTGGAGGTGCCTTGAGAATCTGACTCTGTATTACAATTTGCAGAATTTTCATCATTACATAATCCTAAGGGATACATAGCTACCTGCTAACTAGTAACTACCCTTAAAGTTTTATACTGTTTTTTCTCATGGTGTTGGAAAGGATTATAACAATAGTGTTATTTCTTCTTTAACTTTTTTACTTGCGCTTGAAATGCCATTTTTAATCTAAATTTAATTTGAAAGTTGGTAAAAACTTCTTCTTAAGTTTTCTTTTGATGACTAATTCAATGGAAATGAATTGATTATTTTAATATAAATATATATAGCTTTAAGCCTCATATAATTTAATACTGACTTAGTATATATATATAGTACCAGTAATTAAAATACAACCTAGAAAATGAAAGAAAAAAAGGAAATAATTAATAATATATATCTACAATAGGTTATTTACAGAAAATGACCTCAAAATACCGCATTTGTGAGGCTGATAAATATTAAACATTTAGAATGTAGTTATACTTTAATATTAATCCCAAAGCTATTTATGGGAATCCCAAAAAGATTTTTTCATGGGACATCGACAATAGAAAAAGCAATTTGTAAAAAAAAAATTTTGACCTTTAACCTTTGTCATCGACCAGGGTCAAAGGTCAAATGACCAAATGACCAATCACTTTTTTTCTATTGAACTTATCACTTTTTGTATAGACACAAAGTTGTTCGTAAGAGCTTCTGTTTGCCACCAAAATCAATTTCCTAAGTATAATAGCAAAAAAGTTATGACATTTTAAATAACCAAGGTCAAGTGAAAAGGTCAAAACTTTGAAAGGTCATATCTCAGAAAATAATTGATCTAAGTCAAAAAAATTTACATGTTTTTCTTCTGTTCATATGCCCAACATGTGAGCCAATTTTCATCAAAGTCTGAGCCGGTGATGTCGGATTTTACCAAAAAGTGGTTCCACTTGCGTGGAATGCCCCAGGTATTTTATAAAATTTAGAATAAAACCTTATATCAAAATAACTCTTCAAAAAATATTACAAAAATAAATTTGTAAATATACATGTAAATAAAAACAAGACTAAAGACACGATTTTGTGCAAAATCAAGCAATGATAAAAAAAATTTACCAATTCTTTGATGTAGTTGCTTTTATTATCTTAAAATGGTTTTTAAATTTTTATTCTTAAAGAACATTGAACATTTAAATTAAGTTTTTTTGTTTCATCTGTAAAATTCTCAGAAAGTTTATATTTTCTGAGAATTTATTTTTTATTTTGGTTGCTTCAACTTCTTAAATTAAATATTTAGCCATATCATCAATAAATAATATACTACTTCTTTCATAACAAGTTTTTGTTTCATCACTTTCAGTTAATGTTTCATTAAGTCCTTCATCTTGTTTATCAGCAAAAGCAAACACATCTTTATGCTATTGCACAAAAACTAGAGATATTTGATTTTTTAATAAAGATATAGATTTCAAAAAACCTCAAAATAAATTTAAAAATTATTCATTTGTATCAAATTTTTATCACAGAAAACAATATCAAAAGTATGAGGGGCAAAATGAAACAGTGAGGGCCGAAATGAAACAGCGAGGGCCAAAATGAGACAGCGGGGCAAAATGAGACAGACCATATTTATAATGATCCTAACCTCGCATTTTATTGTTTTGATGATTTTTAAAAGTTTAATTGTGTTTTAAAACCATTTAGTGTTACAAAAAATATCTTTAGTCACTTTAAATAAAGATGATGAAGAGAAAGACAACCATTTTATTTCTTGGTTATATGACAATTACGAATTTCGATGCCTTGTTGTTTTAAATTTCCTTAGTGTTTTCTGATTTCACAGTGTAGAAAAAATTTTAAATGTGGAATGCTGCTACATCGACTGAGGGTTTAGTATGGGGCAGCAATCTTTTCTTTCATTATTCTTTGTTTTTTCTTCTTTTTCTGTAAACGCCCTATGCTATAAAGATAAGCAAAACTAGTGAGCAAATGCTCATCTAAATAAGCTACAGAAGTATATATATATATATATATATATATATATATATATATATATATATATATATATATATATATATATATATATATATATATATATATATATATATATATAACAATTGACATATACAAAGCTTATGTTATATAAATACACATGTATGTATATAACATAAATTAAATATTAGCTTTGTGTATGTCTTTTTCAATAAATTAGGAATTTACCTAAAAATACTGAACTGATTCTAAACTCTTGCAAGAGACTGTATATATATATTTAGAAAGTTAAATGTAGTTAGAAACTATTAAAAAAAACTATTCATGGCAATTTTTCTGAGCAGGGCATGTTATTGGCAATCGACTTAAATTAAAAGAAATATCATTTAGAAAAGCAGCGTTGATATTTAACATAAATACAGATAGTTTACACAGAAAGATTCAAAGAAAATTTTAGAATTTTGACTCTACTAATATACATAGAAAATACCTCGGTTCATTTAAAAAAGTATTGCCAGACAATACTGAAAATCAATCAGTTAGCTATACAAAAGAAATGAATTCAGTTTATTACGGATTTTCCATAAGTGACATTCAACAAATTGTCTTCCAGTATATAGAAAAGTATGACATAGTTCACCCATTTAATAAATATAATGGTGTTGCAAGAAGAGATTTTGTAAATAGACAAATGAAATTAGGGCTCATAGACCATGCTCCCACTGGAACACTTATAGGCTGCTCTAAAAATGGCTGGATTAAAACCGATCTGTTCATAGAGTATATAAAATAGAATTTTACAAAACCCAGGATATAATTCCAGACATCAAGTTTAATGATGACGAAAGATCTAATGCCATCTTACATAAACCTGATAAATTTGTATTATCACAAGTTAATTTAAGCAGCCTATTACCATTGTCAGGATGTTCATAAAATATTATTTTTAATATAGTACCACCCTGATTTCTAATATTGTAGCAATTCAAAAGATTATTTTACCACCAAAAAGGAAAAGAATCACAGATAATAACAACATCACATTACAAAAAATCACCATTCAAATCCTCTGAAAAATCAAAAAAGTTAACTAAACAAAAAATTGCGTTAGGAAAGGGTAAATGGTTAAAAGTGTTGAAGACTAGAAGTTTTATTTTTGTAATGGATTATGGAGTAAGGCTGCAAGCTTTTTGTGCCAGCCTTTAGGTAAATTTAGGGTAGCGCGGGGCAAAATGAGACTCATTGAATCAATTTCAATTTAAAAAGTTTTATATTGGGAAAATTTACTTAAATGGAAAAAAAGAGTATAAAAATACTTACTGTATGGAAAATATTTTTACTTATACAGAACAATTGAACTAAAAACAGTTGCTTATAGAGAGGTTGCTTATATAGAGTGTTCACTGTGTATATATATATATATATATATATATATATATATATATATATACAACCCTCGGAATAAGGAAAAATGAAGTTGCCAATAATTTGCCTACGTCAATCTTTTAGAGGTCGACATCAGGTCAGCAAAAATTACACTTTCAGGTTGGTAGTTAGGTCGGCATTGCCGAATGCCAACCCTAATTCTGAGGGTTGTATATATATATATATTATATATACAACCCTCGGAATTAGGAAAAATGAGGTTGGCAATAATTTGCGGACTTCAATCTTTTAAAGGTCGGCATCAGGTTGGCAAAAAAAATTTGACAGATCCTATCAAAATGTTTTTATTTATCCCAGCCAGAGTAAAGTAACTGTAACCAAAAGTAATTGTAATACTGCTTCCAAAAAAAGGTGCTGAAAATTTAATCTGCGTAAAAAATTTTAAGAAATTTTTTTTTGTTGAAAAAAGATGCTTAAACTTGGATTTCCTCATACTACTGATTCAATTTGATTTTGAAAATCTTAACAAATGATAAAATGAATTTTTAAAAATTTCTGTAGGAATCATTATTTTATGTGCCATTATTTTATATATTATATAGAATTTATTGATATTTTCATCATAAAATCTATTAATAAAGTATGAGGAGTAAACAAATGTAAATTAGGAAGTCTAATTTAAGACATGAAATGATTTTTATACAAAAATTGAAATATTATGTCTTGGAAAAATATAGTTAGAAAATCTTGATTCAAACATTTTGTTTTTGCAATATTTGATTGTTTTAGCAGCATTAATGCTCAATTCAAATAATTTCTTTTATGTAAAATGTTATCTGATCCTTTAATTTTATACTTTTCAGATAACAAATTTCTTAAAATATAATGGGTTTCCTCAAAAAATCTCCAAGGACTAGAAATGGTTGGAGTATTGTAAGAAAGAGAAATGAGGAGAGTTCCCTGGTAACTACAAGTTGCCAGTGAACTCTCCTCAGGGAAGTTCTCCTCCAATGAAAAATACTTTTCCTAGGGCTTGCAGAGATTGCCAACCAGGACCTCAGGTACATCCCGCAAAATAAGTTCAGCTCCAGAGAACTAATGTGTGTAAAAGAACAATCTACATGCTTCAGCATCCACTATACATGTTTGAACCAAGCAGGTACTATTTCAAGATTTAATTAAAATAATTAAGTGGGAAAGCTTTTTCTAGGTAAAAAACGTAATAATAGCAGCTGTATTTTAAAACAAACATGTGAAGGCTTTTTAAAGAATTACCCACACGGAGAAGTTTGTCGTCAAATATTTTGGCTCAGGTCAAGTAAGAATAATCAAAATGCAAAACTATCCTGTGCACAAAAACTAATGTCATATATATATATATATATTATATATATATATATATATATATATATATATATATATATATATATATATATATATATATATATATATATATATATATATATATATATATATATATATATATAGTGGGCGGCTAAATTATTAGTTACACTTGCAAAAAATATCATATTAACCATTATGAGCTTTTTTACATATTCTTTTGTTGAATTTTTATATAAATATTAGTGCTACTAGCTTAAATAAATATATTTTTTTTTTAAAGTAAAACACTTATTTAAACACTGTTACTATTTTTAAGCATTTATTTATAAAAACTCATAATACATAATATTTTTTAGTATTTCGTTGGGGCGCCTTTTGCATTAATTACTGCTTGAATCTTTCTTGGTATACTTTAGATGCAATTCTTTACATTTGCTTTTAATTCCTGATCATTATGCCAGGGATTGTTTTGTAAATCTATGAGAACTTTTTGTTGGTTTTAGTACCATGCCCAATTATCTGCTTTAAAAGTTCCCAGGCGTTCTCTATTAGGTTTAAGTTGGGAGAATTGCCAGGCCATGGTAAAACAGTAACATTTTTTGACTCTAAATATCTTGTCACTGATTTAGCTTTATGGCATTAGGCAGAATCATGCATAAAGATGCATTTGTATGCATCAGAAAACCAATGATGTAACTAAGGAAATAATTTGGTAGCTAATACTTTTTATATTTATCCTAGTTTTTTATTCCTTCAACTATATAAAGAAGGCTACTGCCCTTACTACTTACAACTGATCACACCATCACCTTTAGAGGGTATTTTACCATCTCCATAACACAGTCTGGGTAATATTTATCTTCTTTGCTTTGTCTCACAAAAGAAGAGTTATCCATTAATACTTAAAATTGGGACTCATCTGAGAAACACACTTGAAAACAAATAAAAATAATAATATAAAAACTCATATAAATGTTTTAATCAGTGATGCTGTTGCAATAAACAGAAAAATAAATATATTTTATTACATTTTTCCAATCTTCAGCAGAGATATGTTGGTGTTGTTTAGCTTAAGTGAAGCATTTTAATTTTATCGCTGACCTAAGATTGGGTTTCCTCGAAGGTCTGTAGCATTTAAACCCCAGTTCTGCTATTCAACACCTTATAGTTTTGTTAGAAATCTTGATACTGGTTTCTTGTATGATTTTAGTAACTGTTTTTGTACTTTTTCTTTGGTTTTTAACACTAATGTAATGAATTGCCTGTTCATCTGGGTGGTGATGCGTGACCTTCACACATTTTCCAATTTTGGCACTTTATAAAGGTATTTTTTTATCAAGTTTACCTTTAATTTTGTTTACTGTCATCACAGAAACTTTAACTAAATTTGCAATTTTTTTGTTTGATATATCTTTAGCTTTCACCATTTTTAGG
>NC_088931.1:38492500-38607500 GCF_038396675.1 Hydra vulgaris
TTGTTAGAAGATAAGCAGGAAGGATATGAGTTAACTCTCGAACTAATGTTTAAAAGATTTCTAATACCATCTCATGTAGATTTCAACTTTTTACTACGACGGGTGAGAGTAACAAGTAAGTTTCTATATGTTTTATAAGATTTTTCTAGATTGAGTTTGTTATTAGAATTCTTTGTTTTAAGAAATTTGTTAAATATTTTATTTCATATTTTAATTAAAATTAAGATTCCTCGTGTTATCCAAGGTTTGAGACCACTTGATAAGCAGGGATTGCTGACTTTTTTTAATGGTGCATGTTTTTCTAAAAGAGAATTAAAGCTTGTGAAAAACTCTTCAAATGACTTATTAGTATTACCTTCATCAGCATTGATTACATTAGTCCAGCTAGTTATGGAGAAATCAATACATAATTCCTCAAAAAGAAATTTTTTTAAATTCCGACAAAAAATGCAGCTTATATGAGGATTAATTTTGTTTCTATGAAATAGGTGTATTAAAATTGGGGTAAATGATCTGATACTGTAGAAGTAAAATTACTGGCAAAAATATTTGTAGAAGTTGCATTAGAAAATATTTTATCAATTAGAGTTTTGGAATGATTCGTGATTCTTGTTGGCAATGAAATAAAGGGAAGAAAGTAATTTAAAACAATGGTGTCTAAAAATTCAGAGACAGAATTATCTGAGTTTGTTAATAAAAGATTGACATTAAAGTTGCCCATTAAAAAATTAGTTTTGTTTTTTTCCATAGATAACTTTTCAAAAAGTGGAATTAAATAACTTAATAATTTCTGAAATATCCATATTAGGATGGCAATAAATACAGCCAATAATGATGTTTGATTTTTTAGGAAAGGTGATTTTCACAAACACAGATTCTAAAAACTTTGGTTTAAGCATATTAATTTTGTTTCAAGGTTTGTAAATTAGCGTATTAGATATATAAAGTAAAGCTCCTCCAAAATAAAATTTTGTTGAAGTGTGCTCATAAACCAGTAGTCAATATAACCGTAACCGGTGTGCTCATAAACATAATCAGTATGTCCATATATTTACAATTAATAGGGTTATCTTCAAGGTTTACATCATTGTCATTGTTGTTATTGAGTTGATGGGAAATGAAGTCATTAAGTTCATTATAAAGATTAGACTCTATGGTGTTTGGAAAAGATGATATGTTGTTTAAGAGTTCATTAACATGAATCACTTTATCATTTATTGTTTGCAGATGTAGCTCCTTATCAGATAAAGAACTAAATGGAAAAATATATTTTCTAGATGAAATACAGAACCAAGATGTTTTAGAGTTTTTCAATATCCTAAATTCCATATTCAGACAACATTTTTTATGAAAAAGGTTTAGGCAATGATTACCTTGAAGGTAGTGATGGTTTGTATGAAGGTAGTGATGGTTTGTATAAAATAGTTTTAAATTAAATTTTTAAAATAGTTAATTTAAATTAATTAATTTAAATAATTTTAAATTAATTTAATTCTTAAATAAATTTAATTTAAATTAAATTAATTAAATTTAATTAATTTAAAAAAATAGTTCTTAATCTTAAACATCAAAGTATCAAAAAATATATTATTTTATATTTTGATTATTTAATGTTTTAAATTATTTATTGGTTGTTATTGTTCCTTTAAAAAATTTTTGAATATTGCAGATATTTTTCATATAAAAATAAGCCAGAAAACGTTACTGCTACACTGCCTTGGCTCGTGTAGCAGCTTGTTGTTTAACTTTATTTAAATTACAAAGTTTTTGTTTATAAAATTATTATGTAAAAATTGAAGGAATTTGTTAGCCTGCTATAGTTATTAACTAATGGTATAGCATAACATATTTTTTGTATACATTCAGATGCTTTGATTAATATTCAAAGTAAAAACACAAAATAAATTGTCAGAAACATGAAATAATTAGAATATCTCTCACACGCATACACATGTACACACACACTCACACTCACACACACACTCACACACACACACACACACACACACACACACATATACACACCACATGTGTAAATTTTTTTTTTTGAAAAATAATAAATTCTTAATCTTATATTTAAAAATGTCATAATATTTGTGTATGATTAAATTCTAAATTGTGTTGTACAAATATAATGAAAGTATTATTATTCAAAAGTATTGTTATTCATAAATTTGTGTCTGCTTTTTCAACAAAGCAGTACCATGCTACATTGACGCTTTGTTGAAAAAGATTAAAAAGTTTATTCAACAACAAAAAGTATAATTCAACAACAGGAAAATTCACAGTTTTAAAATTATGTAAGAATTAGCAATTTTACAACATGTTATTGCTTTTGTTGCAAAAGGTTTTCCTTTTAATACCATGGATCTTTGTATTTTAGAAAAGTCGACTATGGATATTAAAGACAGAATTTTTTCTGAGTTTTGCAATAACTTTTCTGGAGTGGGCCCTTAATTTTTAGAAATATTTTTAAATTCAGAGTATTAAAAACTCTCCAGCATCAGTTTCATTTTCTTACAATTTGACTATGATGAAATCAGTTTATCAGATAATCCTGAAATGTATTTTTAAAAAAGGAGTGAAATATCCTGAAGGTATTCAAAACACTAAAAAGGGTACTAGATCAATCATTTTTTGTAATCTAGCCTCTGTTCAAATTGTCCTGTTTATATTGTTTATAAAGCTGACCATCTTGGAAAACATGGACCAAAGATAGGAGTAGGATATAATTGAAGTAACTCAAGATTAGTTTGATTCTGTTTGCATTTCTTACTGGTTCCCAGTGGTTTTTGTCAAATTTTAAATAATTTTCCAGGTACTAAAGTTCTTATCAGTGATAATCTAAGCAGTCATTTCAGTGATAAGATACTTAAGTTAGCTGAAGAAAAGAGTTTTGTTTGTTAGCTTAATTGCAAGCTCTATCTATTTATTACAACCTTTTTTATGTTGTATTTTACAAATTTTTTAAAAGATATTTAAGAAAAATACTTGACTAATCGAAAACTTCTTGTTTAAAAAAAGTACAGACGCTTGCAGAAACTAAATTTCCTTTAGGAGAATTTTTTTCTTTAAATTTTTTTTTTTTTTTTTTGAAGTCCAAAGTCCCTTTGGCTAAAAATGATTATTTTTGTAAAATAAATTTTTATTTTTTCGATAGTTGAGGTTTGCTGTTATCAGATTGATTTTTAAGTATTTTAGATAATAAGTTTTTAAATCATATGGATTTAGAAATAAGGCTCTTGATAAAGACAATAAATTGCTCAAAATAGGCTAAGGCATTAATTTTTCGAATTGCCATAAGTTTAGAATGCTTTAAAATAATGAGTTGAAATTTTAGGGAAACCTTTTTTTCCATAAAATCTAAAAGGGTTGTAAATTTCAAAAAAAATCTGAGATGGTCACCCAGTAAGGTTTGGCTCATCTTATATGGAATGCCCCTCCTATATAAAAAAACTTAATATACTTATATATATTTGCCAGGTAAAGAGGTAATCTGCGATTTAGTAGCTGGTTTTGAAAAATGTAGTATTTACCCATTAAATATAAGTATTGCTCTTAATTATTTGCCCTAAGCTGATAAAAAAGTATTATAAAACCTTTAAAAAAATGTTAAGCAAGCAGTAGTTAATGTACTTAATCGACACATTAGAAAAAGTATTTCTTTAGACGATTATCAAGCAACATTTAAAGACGTTCCACTTTGCATCATCTTCTGTTAGTGAAACTGTTATAGTTGCATCGGAGTGTTCTAATATTCCTGTACATTAAAGACAACGGAATGATGACTTATTATGCAAGTTCTGTTAAAACATACCCATTAAGACAAAAAAAGCTATTTGGGTCTTCATTGTAAAATTATACTGTATTACTTTAGTAATAACAAATTTATGTGAACCTTAACTGTTGTTTTTATTGAGTTTTAAAACAAAACGTGATTTTGAACATGTGTTGCTTTTAAAGCAAAATATATTCAGTTACCCCATATGCAGGCACGATCGTTTGCAAGCGCTGTTTAGTTACGCATGCGTAAGAAAATACAAAAAAATTTTGAACTTTTAAAATGGCTACGGTTCCTAACAACAAAGAATATTTTATATGACAACCGTCCATTTGTTATTTGATTTCTGAAAACTTCATGTTGCAGCCTTATTTTTAATGTAGATCAGTACATTATTACAAAGTTTTTACAAAAATATAAATAAAAAAAGGGTAAAAAATATCTTAGCGCACTTAAACCTTATTTTCAATTAATAACTTTTTAGTGAAAATCAAAGATTTGTTTATTTATTTAAAATCAATTTTCTAAAAATCTTACTGTAGGATTTCTATAATTTTTTTTTTAAACTTTAGATATACATGTTCTATATTTATGATAATTTTCTGGTCATTGCTTCAACTTTTTTTCGATATCTATTTTTACTGTTATGCCTATTTACTAATATATGAAAGTGTGTGTGTGTGCGTGTATGTATATATATATATATATATATATATATATATATATATATATATATATATATATATATATATATATATATATTTATACACACATATATATATGCGTATATATGTATATGTACATATATATATATGTGTGTGTGTGTGTATATACACACACATATATGTGTATATATGTATATGTACATATATATGTGTATATATGTAAATGTATATATTGTTAGGGTGATTCTAAAAACAACTTTTTTGAAATTGTCTGCTGCCACCCCCTAAATGTGTTCTATGTAATAAATTAATACTAAATTTTAAAAACTTTTAAATAAAAAAAAATTTTAGGGTCGCTCAAGACCCTTAAACATCAGATGGGTCTCTAATATTTTGAAAAAAAAGTTCTTCAAAAGCTTATCATGTTGTGTCTTAAAGGAAGTGAAATTTTATAAAAATTCTAAAAATAATAATCATTTTTTTTAAAGATTACTATTTTAAATTTTATGGCTTAAAAACTACCATTTTTGAGGTAAAAATAAAAAAGTACATATTTTCATAGTTTTTTTAAACAAACTTTTTTAATTTGTGATTTCATAAATTTTTTTAACCATTTTTTAAATTTTTATAAAATTTCACTTATTTTGAGACCCAACATTATATGCTTTTAAAAAACTTGGGTCCCTAATATTTAAAAAAAATTTTTTTTAAATATTAGGGATCCATCTGATGTTTGAGGGTCTTGAGCGACCCCTAAAAATTTTTTTTATTCAAAAATTTTTAAAATTTAGTATTAATTTATTACATAGAACACATTTAGGGGGTGGCAGCAGACAATTTCAAATAAAGTTGTTTTTAGAATCACCCTAATATGTGTATATACACACACATATATGTGTGTGTGTGTATATATACACATTTTTTTTTTTTTTTTTTTTTTTTTTTTTTTTTTATTCGCCTCCTCAAGGCCACGAAGGCCACTACAGATGAGGAGGCTACTTAATAGTGGTTATAACCCTCTCTCAACTCTATAACTCCGAAACACGAACAAGGCCGCTGCGCGGATGAATAAGTTGAGCGCGGTACTTCCAGGGACGTGGTGGGGATCGAACTCGGAACCTCTCGCTTATGAGGCGAGCGCTTTACCACTACACCACTACCGCATATATATATACACACTACATACATATATGTGTGTGTGTGTGTGTATATATATATATATATATATATATATATATATATATATATATATATATATATATATGTATACACACACACATATATATACAGTTAGTAAGTTTTGTTGTAACTAGCTTAGTAAGCCAATGTACCTTTAAAGATACTGTGTTAGCCTAACCGATCAAATGTATATATATATAATGTATAATTTATATATATATATATATATATATATATATATATATATATATTGTTTATATATTTGTGTTATTTTTTTTTTTTAATCGATTTATTTAACCAAAAATTGAAAATTACAAATTTTTATAATTTTACAAAATTTGGTTAGGTGTCACTCATATAGTTAAAAACTAGTCATTCAAAAAAAACAAAAAAAAAACTCAACAGCAATATTAATAAATGAAAGCAAGCGTAAATTAAATTAATTATAAAAAAATAATGATTAAGCTGTAATAAAAATTCTCAAAAAGACAAAAAAAAATGAAAACACTCAATAACAACAATAAAAATTATTAGCAAAAACAGCACAAATAATAACAAACTTTACGCAAACGAAAAGGCAGGCACAAAAACTACAAAACGAAAACAAAAATTACATAACGAAAAGGCTAATATATATTATATCTATTGTTTATATATTTTACTGTTACATCCAATATCTAAAAATTAATTTTGCTTTCTTTTTTTTTGCTGCCTGCCTGATAGTTGTGATAATATTACAAACAAATATTAGCAATTCAGCTGATTCCTGGTACTGCAGGTAATAGTAACATAAAAAGAGTTTATTATCAAAATACAGTATAAGCAATTTTGATTTTATGTGGCTTTTTAAATATTATTTAGTTCAAAATATGATTGGAACCGAAAGTGCACTGTATTATTATCAATTAATTATTAAGATATATTTTTTTTAACTTAGCTATATGTTATTATTTATTGTTGATTTTATTAAAGTTACCTAATAGGTGTATGCATATGAAACCGCTGTTTTTTCTTTGAATTAGAACGTTTGTTTTGGAGATGTTTTATTTATATTTCTTTGAATGTAATTTCCATTATTTTCTACTACTTTTTGCCAATTTTTTGGTAACTTATGAATTCCATCCCAATAGAATTTCTCAGGTTTAGAAGCTATCCAATCATCGAGCCATTTTTTGACCTCTTCATAATTCGAGAAGTGCTAATCTGCCAAGCCATGTCACATTGATCGGAATAAATAGTAATCTGATGGAGCAAGGTCTGGTGAATGCGGCGGGTGGCATAAGACTTCCCATCCGATAGTTTTCAACGCTGTTTGAACAACTTTACAAACATGAGGACGAGCATTGTCATGTTGAAGAATTATTTTATCGTGTCTCTCAGCATATTCGGGTCGTTTTTCTTCTAATGCTTTTCTTAAACGGAATAATTGGAGTCTGTAAAGTGGCCCATCAGTTGTTTCTTTAGGTTTTAGCAACTCATAGTATACCACACCAATCTGATCCCACCAAATAGACAGCAAAGCCTTATTTCCATGAATATTCCTCTTTGGTGTTGATTTTACAGGTGCGCCTGGGTCAACATAATGTGTTGTGCGGACTGGATTGTCAAAATAAATCCATTTTTCATCTCCAGTCACTATTCGATGCAAAAAAGACTTTCTTTCAAAACGATTCAATAACATTTCGCATGTCACTAAACGCCTTTCAATATCACGTTCTTTCAATTCATGTGGAACCCATTTTCCTTCCTTTCTTATTTTACCGAGAGCTTGTAAACGTCTTGAAATTGTTGCCTGATCAACATTCAACTCTTCTGCTAATTGTTCTTGGGATTGAGCATCGTCTTCGTCCAATAAACTTTGCAATTCTGAATCTTCAAATTTTTTTGGAGGTTTACCACGTTCCTTGTTGTCAAGATCGAAATCGCCACTTTTAAATCTTCTAAACCAATCTCTGCAAGTTGTTTCAGATAAAGCATGGTCAGAATAAGCTTCTACAAGCAAACGATGACTTTCTGCAGCAGTTTTCTTTAAAATAAAATAGTGAAGTAATACTTCCCGCAAATGCATATTTGAAGGCACAAAGTTGTTCATTTTGAAAGATGTATAAAATTATCTAGATATGAATAAAATCAAATTAAAAACTATGATATTTAAAGCAAATTGAACGTAGTTTCACACACATAATCATCCATACATTAATTTTGTCTTAAAAAGAAAATTAACTTGTCTTATTTTAAACAGCGGTTTCATATGCATACACCTATTAATATTTTTTATTTCAGTTAGAACATAAAAATAAAATTGCTCACACTGTGTTTTGACGATAAATGCTTTATTAGGGTGTCCCAAGAAACAACATTTTTGAAAAATATATGCAAATTAAGCGATATCATATGAAAATTTAGTGAACAGAAAAATATCATAAATAAAGAACATATTTATCTGAAGTTTAAAAAAAAAATTATTGAAATCCTATAGTCAGATTTTTAGAAAATTGATTTCAAATAAATAAACAAATCTATAATTTTGACTGAAAAGGTATTAAATAAAACTAAAGTTTAAGCATGCTAAGATTTTTGCATAAACTGTTATGCAAAAATCTTAGCATGCTTAAACTTTAGTTTTAAACTGTTGCCATATAAAATATTCTCTGTAGTTAAGAACCGAAGCCATTTTAAAAGTTCAAAAGTTTTTCGGATTTTTTTACGCATGCGTACCTTTTCATAGCGCTTTTTACTAATATCTAAACAACCGTGCAGGGTAACTTGAAATGACTTATCTATTATCTTGAAATGACTTAAGTATACTTAATCGTTTTATTTAAATATTGTTTTGAATTTTAATTTGGTAATAGTCAACTTTCACCAAATTCAATAAGTTATTTAAACTATTTTCAATAAAGAAAGAATGGCATACAAAAATATCTCAAAAACGTTTAAAGTAGCCGGTTTACAGAACCTGCGATTATTCTACTATCCGATCACACCGTGATTGCAATTGCTTTACTTTTGGCTACAACTTTGATTTTAGTTCCCTCTTCCTCAAATTTTCATCTCATCGCTTTTCATAGTTGAAGCATTGAAGTTCGGCACCTCGTGTATCTTAATATCAAAAAAAATTACCATGCATGTTTTCAATTTTTATATCTCAAATATTTTATCTAAATTTCAAGTTTGAAATATTGAATCAAGAATAATACGCACGCCTGTTAAACCTTTGTCAAGTTCTTCTGTTAAATTTTCTCTTCTAAATGTGAGTGTGCACGGGTGTAGTAGTCCTATTCCAATTGCAATCTTGCACCTTTTACATATTTTTATTGTTCCAGGTGATGATGTTTTCACTCTTCCCAACTTGATTCTCCCTCTATTTTCAGATGTTGATCCTGGAGTAATTGTAGTTCGAACAATTTCAAAGATGTCACAAATACAAAATGATTGATTTTTGGTGAGATAACAGATGTTTGGTTTCTGGTCAGAACACTAACTTTGACTTTTGAGAAATCATGCGTTTTACTTATAATAATGTTTTTATCTTATTTTTCAAGTCATTCTAAAGTTATTCTACATTTAGCACAAATGACATTAGGAGTGTTAATGTTAATGGCATTATGAAACGATCTGAGCGATACTAAAATATTTTATTTTTTCAATTAAAATATTTTTTTAATTACTGCAGTAGATGCAAAGAACATTCATAATGTCTTTTAATAAGTTTTCTTACGGTATATCACAAGGAAGTATACAAAACAGAGAAATGCTGTTTATACATTTATTCCGTAACGTAAAAGATCTATTTTAAAATGCTGCAAAAAAACTTTTTTTTTCTTTATAACACATTTGGGACGGTAGGTCCCAATTTTTCAGGGGTATATTGCCCAGTGAAAAATAAAACCGCGTCCCACATGGGTTACGCGTGGGTTCCGTGTGGGATTGATGGGATTTACGTGGGACGGTTTTTCCCATGTGGTATCCGTATGGAAATTTGTCACCTTAAACCCATGTGGGATTACCCACATGGGTTACATGTGGGAACCATATGGTATTTACACACATGGGAAATCCCACGTGGGTTTCATGTGGGATTTGCATGGGAATTAATTTGAAAGCTGGAAACTAAAAAAAAAAACTTTTAAAAAAAAACTAAATAAAATTAAAAATCGACATTGCATTGCGTTACGTTTATATTGTGTGAAAATATTTTATATTAATATAGAGAATGGCAAGCAAGTATGTAAGTACCACCAAAAATTTTTATCTTTCTTTATAGAAGTAAGATTAAGATTTGTGCAAATAGACGTATTATTAGGATAATATAATAGTTATTTGAATTTAGATTTTGAGTAAATTATTTGCAAACAATCAACTGATGCAAGTTGAAATGTTGTCAAAAACCAATCTTGCATGCATGGGACACTGCAGTGTCCCTCAAAGAAATGCAGGTTTGAAAGTCAAAGAATTCCCAATTTTTTTTTATAAAAAAAAGAAAAAAATAGGATGGAGATGGGTTTCTGTAACTTTTTTTATGCTCCAAAACTTTTAACTTTAGATATAATAAGGTCCTTAAGACTTAAGGGACTTACGAACTACATTGAGGAACAAAAACAGGATATTTACAGAAACTTTTCAATTTTTAATTTGGAGTACCAGTGTTATTGGGAATAAAGCCTCTGGGTCCAGTATTCAAAGTAATATGTTCTAAAGTAATGTTTAAATAAAATAATATGCTTTAAAATGCATATAGTTATACATATAACTCCTGATAGTTAAATATATGTATAACTATTATACATATAATTTGTTATAAAAACTTATTTTTTAAGGTTATGCTTAAACAAATTAGTACCAATCAATTCAAATTCAAGATTTAGTTAAAGTTCTTATTTATTCATTGTTTTTGTTAATTTTATATTTATTTGTTCAAATTTAGCAGTTAGTACTATTTTTTACTACAGTAAGAATGTTTATCATTGTTGAACGTGATTTTATTAGTAACTTAATTTTATTTTCAACATATTTTGACAACACCCTTTATATTTTAAATGATGACAGCTTTACTTTTCTAATGATGTTAAATTTATTACGTTTCAATAACTCAGATTGAATCTTAACTGAATTGAATCTTAACTGTAAGCTTTGTAGGGGTTTGTTGTATATCAAATGGTGTTGTAAATAAAGTAAAAATAATATATATATATATATATATATATATATATATATATATATATATATATATATATATATATATATATATATATATATATATATATATAACATTAAAACAATAAAATTGATACAAAATTTCACTTTAAAACGAATACCATTAACATTGTGATGATAATAGCATTAGGAAACTAGTATTTATGTATTATTATTATACTATAAATAAATAGTTTTTTAATTCATTTTATAAAATAGAGACTGACAACTGATAATTAATGGAAATAAATACAAATTATAAAAATCATCTAAACTTCATTTATTATTTCTAAATACTATATTAATGTTAGTCTACAAAGTTAAAATCAATTTAGAGCATTGTTATTTGTTCTTTTGCGATTCGCACTTCCACTTCTGTCTCTCAAATTTATAAAATAGGTGGTCGAAGCTTGCTCAATAGGTAGGTTCTCAGCATAACAATGCTTTTTTCTTACACTTTCTTAAGAGAAATATGGCAAATAGATTACTTATTTTACCTAAATCATAGGGTCATCTATGCATAATGATGTCAGATGATGACCCGTTTATTGAACACCTTCACCCTTAATCAGACTCAGTCAATTTTTTGCCATTTCTATTGAAAATGATGTCAGTTTTTGTTATCATATTATGATGGTATATCTGAATTGTTAATATAATATAAAAAATGCATATGCCACCAATTTTTTTCTTGTTCAATTATAGTTTTATTCTCAACAGTACTAAAAGTAATAAAAAAAACAACATAAATTGTTCTTTCAGATAAGCAAGCTAATTTCTGAATTTAAATTGTTTTTCCTATGATCCTCTACAGTTTCAAGCAACAAAAGCAAGAAGTTTTTAGACCACATTGTTGGTATAAATACCTCTAAAACCTGCTCATAGCTAGCATAAATTGTTTTACTTTTTTTTTAAATAAAATATGTTACTTTTTTTTTTAATTCAATTTTTTAATTGACATTATTTTGGTCTCAACATCCCCTCCCCATTGTCAATTATTGTTAAACTCACACTGCCCCTCTATCTACTGCATCATTTATGGATGATCCCATAGCCTAAATACTATATATATATATATATATATATATATATATATATATATATATATATATATATATATATATATATATATATATTATTTTTACTTTATTTACAACACCTTTTTATATACAACAAACCCTTACAAAGCTTACAATAATTCAGTTAAAATTCAATCTGAGTTATTGAAATGTAATAAATTTAACATCAATAGAAAAGTAAAGCCGTCATCATTTAAAATGTAAAGGGTGTTGTCAAAATATGTTGAAAGTAAAATTAAGTTACTAATAAAATCACGTTCAACAATGATAAATATTCTTACTGTAGTTAGAATTAGTACTAGTTAACAAATTTGAACAAATAAATATAAAATAGTGAAAAACAATGAACAAATAAGAACTTGAACTTGAACTAAATCTTGAATTTGAATTAATTGGTACTAATTTGTTCAAGCACAAACTTAAAAAATAAGTTTATATAATAAATTTTATGTATAACTAGTTATACATATAGTTAACTATCAGGAGTTATATGTATAACTGCATGCATTTTAAAGCATTTTATTTAATTTATATATTTCTTTAGATCATATTACTTTGAATACTGGGCCCAGAGACTTTTTTCCCAATTACACTGTGGTACTCCAGATTAAAAATTGAAAAGTTTCTGTAAATATCCTGTTTTTGTTCCTCAATGTAGTTCGTAAGTCCCTTAAGTTTTATGAACCTTATTATATATAAAGTTAAAAGTTTTGGAGCCTAAAAAAAGTTACAGAAACCTCCCTATCTCCCCCCTATTTTAATATTTTTTTTAATAAAGAAAATTTGACTTTCAAACCAGCATTTCTTTGTGGGACGCTGCAGTGTCCCATGCTTGCATGCTTGGTTTTTGACAACATTTGAACTTGTGTCAGTCAATTGTTTGCAGATAATATTCTCAAGAACTATATTCAAATATCATATGAACATGTTAGAGAATGTTCATATGATATTTGAACATCACAAGTTTAACAATATTGTTGTGATATGTTATATAAATAATACCATAATAGATTATGATATGAAAATAAGATAGGATATGAAGGCAATGATCAAAGAATAAATTTACTTATAGAAATTTAGATGTTTGTTTATTAGTTTCAGAATATTGTATTATGTGTGACCACGGCCTTCTATAATAACAGGCCTTGACATCGCGCAACAAAGTTGTTAAACTGAAGGCCAATTCCTAATACTGTGTTTACATTTTCATCTTTTATCATTAGACGAAAGTTTGTGTTCACGCTTTTTTAATAAATCTTTAAAATTTGATTGGTTTATAAATTAGATAGCGCAACTTCAAGACGATAACGTTGTAAGGTTCAAGGCGTTACATTGTAAGGTAATAATATTGTCAAACTAACGGTAAGTTTTTTTAATAATTAAAATGCCTTTAAAATGCTGTGTATCTCTTTGCAAGTCGAACTATCTCAACTACAACAAAAATATCAATTTATACAACTACAATATCAATTACAACTACAACAAAAATATCAATACTCAACTACAACAAAAATATCAATTTATAGGTTCCCGAAGAATCTAGAGCAGAGAAAAAGATGTAGTGAAGCTATTCCAAGAACTGGTTTTTATTGTTACAGACTATACAGCAGTATGTCAACTTCATTGGCCAAATGAAGCACCTTTTGAAAGCAAGTATGGTAAGCAACGACCTTTAAACCCACCATCTGTTTTTAAAAATATTCCGCCTAGTTGTTTAACCACACCAGCAAATAAAGTTAGAAAAACTGTAACTTCAAGCGGTTTTCGAAGCATTTTACCAGATGAGTTAAATGATTTTCTAAAAGAGGATGAACTTATATTTGTTGATATTCAATCTTTGTTAAGTGATAATAACGATGTTATTGTTTTCCAGCTTAATAAAAAAAGTTTACACATACAATCAAAAATGTACAAACTTGGTGTTCCATTATTTATTCGAACACCTTAATGCTATGAGAAAAGTTAATGTTGGTGAATTTTTATATACTTCAGATATTATATGTAGAGCATATGAGTATTTTGCTATGCGACGAAGTTTATATGATTGTTTGTGTATTGACTACAAGTTGCCAAGTATAAGGACTTTAACACGATTGACTTCAAAAATAAGCTCAATGGAGGACCTAAGTTTCATAAATAGTATTTTTATGAATTTAAATCCATTGAAAAGAACTTCCATAATACTAATTGATGAGATCTATGTCAAAGCTTCATTACTTAACCAAAGAGGTGCTTTGTTTGGTCAAGCAGTAAAATACCCTGAAAAGTTAGCTAAAACAATTTTATCATTTATGATTAAATGTCTTTTTGGAGGTCCATAATTTATATGTAGAGCTCAACCTGTTGCAAATTGTTCCTCTGAATTTCAGTTTGCTCAATGTCAACAAATTGTTGATACGATAAATAATATTGAAAATAGTAAGACACTGGTAATAATTACTGATGGTAACCGTGTAAATCAAAGATTTTTTGGAATGTTTAAAACAGTTGATAGTAAACCATGGTTAACAACATCAGGTATATATTTATTGTATGATTATGTGCATCTCTTAAAATCTATACGAAACAATTGGTTGACAGAAAAGACTGACGAACTTCAATTTCTGAACAATAAATAAATGGCTTTGGCTAAGTGGAGTGATTTAGAAACTTTATATAAAACTGAGTGCAATAGTCTTTTTAAACTCTCTAAACTTACAGCTAAATCAGTTTATCCAAAACCAATAGAAAGACAATCTGTAAAGTTTTGTTTGTCTGTTTTTTGCGAAGAAACAGTAGCTGCATTAAGAATGCATCCAGAGATTGAAAATAAAGCATTTGAAGGTACTGCTGTATTTATTGAAAAAATAACTTTTTTTCGAATGTTGTTAATGTCAAAGCACCTGGTGTTGGCATTCGGTTTAGAAATGAATTATGCGGAGAAATCAACTCAGTTGGTTATCAACAGTTACAACTGCTACGAGATATTGCTGAACTGTCAAATTTTATGAAACCTACAGGTAAGCGTGTAAAACAGCTTACGCTAGATACTAGCAATGCAATAGCGCATTCATGTTATGACTTTATTGATCTCGTAGAAACTTTGTTGAGTAATGGAGCAAAGTATGTCTTAATAGGTTGGTTTACAGATCCACTTGAAAAAGCTTTTTCTAAGCTTTGACAGGGATCTGGAGGTACTTACTTTATAAACGCTAAATCTGTAATTGAAAAAATTAATATTCGACATACTAAATTGATATTACAACTTGACATTCCTGTTGATGGTATCGATGGTCATACTTGTGACATATGTTTTAGAGATATTTCTACTGATGAAAAAGAACTTCTGGATAATATACATGATCTTGAAAGCTCATTTAATAAATCTACATTAGTGGCTATAGTTTACATAGCTGGCTTTGTGCAAAAAAGCAAAATTAAAATTTATGATGATTCTACCAATTATTATTATAAATATGGAAGTATATTCTAATATTCTGCTAAAGAATTACTCACTAATTACCACTCCCAAAATACTAAAGCTATCATAATTTATGTGAAAATTAGTTTTGTATTTATTATGCTATTTACTTGTTATGTTTTTTATTTTCTCATTAGCCTATATGTCTCTCAATATGTTTGGATTTGTAAATATTTACCCTGTTGAGATATATTGATAAAACTTTTTTTTTGCTTGAATCAACTTTTGTTGGTGTTTTTTATTGTTGGTGATTTTTATTGTTACCATTTTTAGCAAAAAAAAACTGAAAATACAGTTATCTTTCTAATATATAGATATATACTTTGTTATAGTTCTGCTTGTTATTGATACTATTTAATATTACATAAATATTCTTAATGAAATTTGAAATACGAAAAATATGATTATCTTTTAACAATTTTTTGGTTTTCTTTTTATATTTCCGTCTTTACTAGAGATTATTATTAGAAAACATAGACTGCCATTACACCCTACCTAATATAAAAATATATCAATATAAGTAAAAGTGAAAGTTTAATCGGCCTTCAGTTTTTACGGCATTTTGCGCGATGTCAAGGCCTGTTATTATAGAAGGCCGTGTGTGTGACGAAAAAGTAAAGATACTTTTGCATCCAACGTCTACATCATTGAAAAAGTAGGTTTTTACATTTTTGTTTTTGTTTTTTTGTTTAACTACTTATCCTAATTGATCACTTTTTTTCAGGATTCTCCTCATGGGTTCAATCTCATTACGCATAATATGTGTTCAATTACCCATAATACGTTAGTCATTGTAAGTAATAAATTAGGAAATAATTATTTGTGAAATATTGTAGTCATTAATGACTTCATCCTGGTTAATAATTAAAATTGCTCGACTAATAAGGTTCCTTATTAAAATTGCTCTCTCTCTCTCTCTCCCTCCCTCTCTCTCTCCCTCCCTCCCTCTCTCTCTCCCTCCCTCCCTCCCTCCCTCCCTCTCTCTCTCTCTCTATATATATATATATATATATATATATATATATTTATATATATATTTGTATTTATTTATTTTTTTTAGAAAATGTTTGAAGAAAGTTAGAAGATACTAAAAACCTTGGTATTATGCAAGCCGAAGCGATTTAATTAATTCAATCGACAAAAAACGGCGTGTAAATCGCAAAAGAAAAAATAATATTTTTAATATTCATTTTGGATGTATTGATTAATAGCATTTATTTTAAAATAAATTCATTTTGCAACACGTTTTTTAATTTTATAAAATTTCGTCATAATAGTTTAAGGTAAATCCCACATAGGTTATAGGTGGAAAACATCACATGTAAAAGATCAAAAATGCTGCACATTTTGAGTACCAAATGGGATAAAGTAGCAAATTCCAGATTAAGTTAAACCTCTCTGAAAGCTTCGATGATTAATTTTAAATTACTATTTAAGTAATTTTTAAATTGAAAGAATTTTAAAAATTATCATAGAAGCATTCGGACTTTCATTTGTCTAGTATTGACTACTTTTATACCATTTGGATTAAAATATGTGGCATTTAAGATCTATAACATGTAGTATTTTCCACCTATATCCCATGTAGGATTTACCACATAAAACCCATGTGGGATTTACCATATGAAACCCACATGGGACAAAATAATAATCCCCATATGGGTTACATATGGTAGAAACCCACGCGTATCCCATATGGGATTTACCATATGGGATCCATGTGGGATTTACCATATGAAACCCACATGGGACAAAATAATAATCCCCACATGGGTTACATATGGAAAAAACCCACGCGTATCCCATGTGCGCTTTTTCACTGGGTAAGATTTAGACCCCCTCAACATAAGGGTGTTGCAAATATATGATCATATAAGATTTAAACCCCCTCAACATAAGGGTGTTGCAAATATATGACCATATAAGATTTAAACCCTCTCAACATAAGGGTGTTGCAAATATATGACCATATAAGATTTAAACACCCTCAACTTAAGGGTGTTGCAAATGTATACATAATTATGCGTACACATTATTACATATACTATACATTATTAAACGTTTAAAAAAGAGTTAGCAGGATTAAATAACAAAATATAAAAATAACATTAAACCTAAATAAAAAAACATAAAAGTTTATTTTATTAATAAAACTTTAAAAAAAAAATTTATTAAAAAATAAATTAAAATTCTAGGTCTTTAAGTATCAGATCTGCTACAACTCCTTCTTAGCTAATTTCAATGCCCAAGGCTTCATCTCCATTGAATTTCCAATATGCCATTGTGCATGTAAAAGATTTTTTCTTGGTTGCTTCCATTTAATTAACAATTCTTTTAAAAAAATAAATTAATATTGCTGTCATCAAGTTCCCTTTTGTGAGTTAAATGCTCTCCTATGAACTTTCCATTGTTGAAAATTATTTCTAAAATTTGTTTTTGTTGCTCATCAATATTATTAAAAAGAGGATCAGTGGTTTTAGCATAATTACCTATGGCTTTTGCATATCATAAACATTTATGACACATAAAACGCAACGTTTTTTTATTTTTTTTTAACGTTCTTTTATTTTAATATGTAATATCAAGGTGGTAATTACTACTGCATTTTTTGTTACTTATAATTGTCAGTTAATCGGAACTTTACGTCAATTTTTGATTTTCCTTATTCAGTTAACTTTAACAAAAGGAATTATGCATTCACGCCACAATATGGCGAACCTATCAAGACACTGGAAATTACTCCACAAGTTATCAACTTTTTTTCCTTATTTTTAGTGTAAAACTTTCATTTTTTTAAATGCAACGTTTGCCTAACGTCTTTATAAAATTATTTTTCTTAAAATGTAAACTTTATATTACAATAATTTAGAGTGCAATTAGTTTGAGTTTTACTTTCATTTCAATTTTCAAGTTGCAAATAACTCGTTTATTTTTTGTTTAACACTAAATGTGATAAATTCATATAAACAAACAAACAGCTAGAAACAAATTTATTTAAAGGCATTTTTAAGAATATAATGAAAAATATTCAAAAAGAACAAATAGAAAGAAATACCACGGTTTCCAGAAAATTGGACCAACTTGTTATTTGATGCTCACCTGAGTTTTCCTTTTTTCGAAAGTTTATAGACAGCAAATCGTTAAGCAAACTTTTTAATACTTACTTTGAAATAGAAAAAACATAATTTCTATTTTAATTAGCAAAGTATAATTATTTAAAATAAGAAACTTTCAAAAACATTCATATTTACAAAAAGTTCAATATTCGCTTGAGAAGTATCTAAAACTGAATAAAGTTAAACAAAATGTCATTAATAAATGTATTATATTCAACATAGATGTTGAAATAAAACGGAATTCGCCATACTATATTGCATAACTAATGATTTTCAATAAATTTCAAAAACTAATAAAACTTCTCATAAAAAATATTTTAAATAGAAAAACAAACAAAATTTATTTAAAACACAAAACCAATGGGAAAAAAACATTTTTTGTTCTACCCTTAGATTTTGTTCCAATTTTGTGTTAGATTTTATTCTTTAGATCGGTTAAACTGATCTAAGGAATAAAATCTAAAACAAAATTGAAATGTCTTAAAGCAAAGCAATGACCCAGTTGCTGCACTCTCAAGGAAATTAGAACTAACATTTTCTAAATTTAAAAGAATTGGTTTTGAAGTGTCCGATCCAAACATGTTCAATCTTTGTGCTCAATGCAATTTAATATTTTTTATTTGCAATTGAGCGTAACAAAAAAGGATTCACTAACAAATGATTTTTTCCTTTCTTTCCAGTAAAAAATTCACATCATGCTTTTATTCTACGAGATATTGTCCACTTTGATATATTAGTAAGGTTCGAATTTAGTTTTATCTTAGAACATGTTTTTTTTTTTTTTTTTTGAAGGCGTTAAGAATGTAGCAATCTTTTTTTGAAGTTTTAGCTTTTCTTCCAAATCCAACAGACCTTTAAGTTTTAAAAGAATGCTACAAAGGAAAAATCGACAACTGCTACAAAAAACAAAACATCTTATTAAAGCATCAAAGCAAACTTTTGACTAAACAAGCAAAAACAAGAAGGAAATCAAAACACGATGCATACACAGAGTCTTAAAGCAAAACTTCCGAAACTACATTCTTCAAAATTTGATGGCGCCAACTTAGATTGGGTACGTTTCTCGAAACAAATCAGCACTGAAATCGAAAACACAAACTATTCTGCTGTAATTAATTTGTCATGCCTCGTGAATTATTATTAAGCCGGCAAAAGAAGAAATTGCTAGACTTCTCTTTATTGCATGTGGTAAGGAGAAGGCACAAATATTTTTATATCAAAAATAAGCAATCCCCTTGAAAATTATTTGACAACATGGTTGTGATATCATAAATCTTCTCTTCATAAAAAATAACAACTTGCATCACCAATACACAACTTTTACAAAAAATTAAATGTAAGTGTCAACTCATTAAAAATTTTAAACAAATTAGAAACAGCAGAAATCCTGGTACGTCAAATTATTAACCAATTTAGAACTGTTAAAGCCGATATTATTAAAATTAATCAAAAATGGCACGAGTGGGGTTTTAAACAGCTAGGGTAAACTGACCTGTTTCCACGCCCTAAATCTGGCCTATTTTCAAAAGCACTAATATCTTTAATGAAGAGACTGGGATTGCTCTGTTACAAAATAAAAAATAATATTTCAGCTTATTAATTTTTAAAGCATACAGTTTAAAATATGCGAAGACTTTCTAATGCTTCGAAAACATACTTGAAATATTTGATAAATTTTTTGTCTCCGTAAACTCAGTGTTTGGTGTTTTCAAAGTTTTTATGATTACATTCAAATTCTAAAACTTTTGTAAATCGCTCGAATTGCAAGTATCATCGGAAAACAATATTGTTAAAACTGTATATACATTTATGTGTATCTTGTAATTTGATCAATAATTTTTTTAATTTGTGAGTCTCTTTATACAATTAGAATTAAGTTCAAATAATCAGAAATAGGTCTATTAGCTAGCATCTAAAAAATTGATGCCTAAACACATGTTAACTTTAATTTTGTCAAAAACTTTATATAATGATATTCATTGTTAAGCAACCAATATAGATTCAAACTTATTTCTTTATATTACACGATGCGAAATTTTTTTTTTTAAATAAATAATGCAAAGTGGCTAGAAACAGGTCAGTTTGCACTAATTGATGCTCTACGAGACTATATAGTGGTTTTACGTAAGAGTGGAATTGTTAAACGAGTTCAATTTATTTATTAATTTATATTATAAAATTAAGGTACGAGAAAGTTTAAGCACAAAGAAAAGTTGTTGAAAGTAGTAGAGTAGAATGTTCGAGTCCGTTGATGTTTGATAGCTGACTGCAATAGATCAAAACACTCGTAACCACAATGTTTATAATACTTATTCCAAAGGGAAATTTTAACAGTTGACCCAGTCGCAACTTAATACGCTTTATTCATATTATTTGATTAGCGCAACATATAGATAACGAAATCCGGAATCATCTTTTGATCGACCAAATAATACCATCTGGAAAAAAAAAAAAAAATTCAAAACTCATAATAATTGGCACAAAGTAAAAACATCTTATAGAAAAGCACTTCCAGCATAACAAAGTCAAAAATAATGGGTGTGTCTACTGCAGTTTCAAAAATCATCTCAGCCAGAAATGTAAAAACTTCATTCGACACAGCTAAGGAAACAGTTTCTTAAAGAAAACTATCGAAGCTTTAACTGCACGTCAACAAACCACACAATATCCAACTGTCGAAGTACAGTTGGATACTATGAAGGCCGCCCTAACACAAATGAAAGAAGTAATGAAAAAAGTTAATCCGACCAAAATACATACTACAGTTGAGAAGTTTAACTATTTATGAACTTATGAACAAGTATAAACTTCCAAAAATTATAAAAACAATTGCATAGCTTAAGGATGATTAACAACCTAAGAAGTAAAAAAGAAATGTCGTAGTGTGTTGTCATCAACTAAACGGAACAGTGAACAGTGGTCTGAAAAACTTGATTTTACGCCAAAGTTAAAACTTTGATGTTTATATACTAAATCAATCATGCTGAATCCAAATCTAAAAACAGTTTTAATTTAAATGTTTTATTGTTCAGATCTTGCATAGGCGGCCCAATCAAGAATTTCTAAAAAAGTTTACACTTTTTTGCTTGCGTTTTCATATTATATCGCATTTATATATATATATATATATATATATATATATATATATATATATATATATATATATATATATATATATATATATATATATATATATATATATATATATATATATATATATATATATATATATATATATATATATATATATATATGTATATAAATATATGTATATATATATATATATATATATATATATATATACATACATATATATATATATACATACATATATATATATATATATATATATATATATATATATATATATATATATATATATGCATAAATATGTAAATATATATGTATATATATAAATATATGTACATAAATATATGTATATATATATATATATAAATGTATATATATAAATATACATACATATATATATATATATATATATATATATATATATATATATATATATATATATATATATATATATATATATATATATATATACATTTTTTCTTGATAGAAGTATTCACGCCGATTGTTCAAAGTGACGCTTTTTATGATTTTTGACTAAATTTAGAGCAATTTCCAAGCATTGCACATTGGGCTGGATATCAGACTTTAGGTGGACAAAAATATTTAAATATTTTTTTTTTTTTACTAAAGATCTTTCAATGCTCAAATAATTACCTTAAGTTAAGAAATTTTACTTTTATTATAAATTTAGTTAAATTATTGCATAAACAGAAAATAACTAAAAAAAACTTTAAAAAAGCAGATTTATAATTTTTAATATTTGAGTTGTTCGAACTCTCATAAAAAGCTCATGACGTTTTAAATATAAAGATATTTTATGATGAAATCTAAAGTCTATAGATTAATTATGATCTAGTCTAAAGTATTATATGTTTTTTAATTTTTAGAATCTAATACCCCACATTCCCCCATTACCTCCACATTTCGAATGACATCATTTTTAGTTTTTTTATACCAAAAATAATTATGATTTAAAAAAAGCGAAGGAAAACGAAAACAAGGGTTGGACTAATTTATATATTACAAATCATCAAGTCACAGAGCTCATTCTCTCACCAATTCTAGAACTTCACTTGGAAATTTATGCAAACTTTGTTATTTAACTTTAGTTTTCTAAGAGATGTTATTACCGGATCACCAAATACAAGAAGCCTATTAATCAAATCTTGGTTTGTATCTTTTCTAGAGGTCTTTCTGCTAAAATGTTCCCAAAAGTTCCTGAAGTCTTTATTTCACGCCTCTAGGGCATTTTCTGACATTATTCCGATTGGTAGAAATTGTCTTGCAATTATGGCAAGTTTTAGCTTTGTTGCATGAAGTAATTCAACGCCAGATAAAGTGTTAATAACATTGCTGAGCTTTCTTTTTTTTGTTCTTTCGCATGAGTTTTCAAAGGAGCAACAGGGTCGTCCAACATCACTAACTGTAGGGTTTAGCGTAATGTACGTAAACTGAAAATCTTGAGCTAGCCAATTTTCATTGTTTTTCTCAAAATAAATAATATCATTGTTTGCAGTTGTCCACTTTTTACGATATACTTATATAAAGTTTTTACACTCACAATCTTTAAATTTTATATCTACTGAAGCTAGAAGAGCTAATACTGATGAAAAATATGATTTATCATTAGGAAGTAGTTTGTTTTGTCTTATAAGTGTGTGAATCTCACTAACTTTCATATTAAAGCTAAATTAAAAAACAAAAAAAGTATTGTCTAAACAGTACAATGTGCATTGAATTGTATTGGTGAAAGAATAACATGTATTTTTGTTTGGGTCAATAAAAAACATGACGTTTTAAATAAGTATTTCGATTTCAAGCGAATAATACGACTTAAAGCTTGTACTTATAAAATGTCAAATAAACTCAAAAGGGGAAATTAGGGGCAATGTATATAGTTTTAATAAGTCATAGAATCTTTCCTTCATATTATTTTTGTAAAGTTATATTATCAAATAATTAAAAAACAAAACCAAATTGCGCATAAACGTATTTTTTTTAAAGTTACTGTTACTAAAGTCAAGCATAAAAATAAAAAAAATTTACGCTTTTTTGTAAAAATAAAGCAATTTATAAACTTGGCACCGCAATTGATTTTTGTGGTTTTGAAAAAGACTATTATACTCGAATAAATTGTTTAATAAGACAATAGAGTATTACAACTATGTTTTTTTGAATGGTTTTAAAAATAATAAATTTTCATTTTTGAGATTTTGTCCACCACCTGGCCCACTGTGCATTGGCGCGAATATATTCTGATTTCAAATCCAGAAATTTGTTCAACGATATTTTCTTAATGTGTTCCTGTACCAAAAAAAATACTTTGCTTATTAATTTAAGAAATATATTGTACCTACCTTTTACTGATTACGATAGATAAATTAACACTTTGGCTATTGTAAAGTGATTTTTTGTTGATCTTTGAGCTTTTTTCCTGTCATACGAAAAAGTTTATGGTTTTGACCTCATTTTGGTATTAAATGATGTTTTTTTAAAAAAAATACTGTTACTGGAACCTTGGATTAAGCAAATCGAAATCCAAAATGGTTTCCTTAAAAAATTGGGTAAAGGACTTTCGATCTTTTGTTGTAAACTAAACTATAATTCAAAAATATATATATACACTTTTTTTCTGTGGTTATAGGTGCTCCAAGAAGACTAGGGTTTATGAAAAACAGTGGTTTACTGTTTTATAATTTTCAAAAACAACTTTTAACAGTTGTTTTACTGTTTTTCAAATTCACACCCCCCCCCCTCCTTTATTACCCCCATCCACTCTCCTTGTATTAAACAGGCAAGAGTAAAATTTTTTCAATAATATATATCCTTACATAAACTTTACATTTTATAATAGTATTTCAAAAATGCAGCAGCTGATAATAACTTATCTGAAAGTCGTGATCTTACTTTTGTACAAAAGTTGGCACAGACGGAGAATACTCTTCAACATCCATAGATGAGGTCTTAATTGTTAATAATGCATCATAAAGCTTTTGTAAGTTTTCTGTACGCTAGTCTGTATTCTTAAAAAGAGTAAATTCAGCTTTTAACCACCTGATATTGTACTGTCAAGAAGGCACTATTGGTGATTCATTTTTCTTCAGCAACACATTTAGTTCCTCTGGTAGAGTTAAAATTTTTTCTGATAGATTGCTGGAAGTTGTCAATAATATTAACGTCATGAACACCAAAAAGTTGAGATGCCAACATTCCTGCAAAAGTTATCGTATCTCTGGATGGGGTTACTGCAGAGTTCTTTAGACAGCGTAATAAATTCATGACATCTGTATTTATTACGCTGTCTAAATGACATGAGTATCTCTCTATTTATGACATGAGTATCTGTACTCTCAAATTATCTATCAATTTTTTGCTAATTTCACTATTAACTAAAGAAAGTTTTCAAACATAAATTCTAAAACCGTGCCAGCGCTCAACAGAATTGCATCTTCTCTACTAAGATTGTCTATAGCAAGTTTAATGGGTTTCATTGCCTCTAGTAAACCTTTCAAGGCATCGAAGTCTACATTATTGACCTAATTTATATATCCCTTAAATTCTAACAAAGTTTCTTGAATTGCCGTCTCTGTCTTTATCAATGGCTCAAGCATTATTGGTATTGTCTTCCGACGATTTTTTACATCAAGATGAATTTCAATTTCTTTTCCAAGTAAACCCTTGACTTTTGATTGAAAAGCTTGATTTTGAACACTTGACACTTTGATGTATTTTATCTGTTTGCATGAGTTCTTAAGTAAATTATTGTAGTCAATATAATCTTAGCAATCATCATTTATAAATTCAAAATTGGTGCCTTCGTCAAAAGAATCATTTTCATTATTATCGTCATTATAGAGGGCGCTTAAATCTTCAATATCATGTTTTTTCGTATAAAAGGATGTCACATACTCCAAGATGTATACCATGATTAAGACAAAATTGACCAATAACATCTAAATTTGGAATACACTTCTTGTTTACAGATGCTCCATCCTGAGTAGATGCAACCAAATCTTTTTCCAAAGATATTCCAAGCACATTTAGATGTTGTTTCATTATTTCAACCATATCAAGCGCACTACATGAACCCAAAATTTAAATTAAACCTGTTTTATACGTGATATTGTCAATTTTATCATAATAACTCCAAAATATCTTCGTCCTCTTAGAGTAGTAACCTCATCGACAGTCATGCTAAACTTCACTTTATTTACTACTTTTAATTTCATGGTGTCAATCATTTTTTTTTTACTTTTTATCAAAACCTTTGTACAAAAGTTTCATTACATCACTCTTGTTAGCGGGGAGTTTAAATCTCAAGCTATTGACTGGCAAATATATTTATTTCTGGTTATATCTCGAACTGAAATACCATCCGTAGCCAAACAAGAAACAATATTTCGAAGCTTCTTTTGCGCAAAGAAGTCGCTAACAGTTTCTTGTCTCTTCTCGCTCGCTCTCTCATCTGTTAATATGATTAATTATGTTGCCTTATCTAAGCAAAGTACGTGACTTTTTAATTAATTTTTTAAGGTAGTTGTAGAATTTCTTGAGCATTTTATTAAATTGTTACAACGCTGACACTGTCCTTCCAACTCTTTTGTAATTGGATTTTTTCGTTTTGTTGCGTATATGCAGGCTGACATTGCTAATAATATGAATAGAAAGTAAGATTTAGTAGCCATTTTACCCACCGTTAAAAACTAATTTATACCTAGTAACTATGCATTTACTTTTAAGTCAATGTAAATAAGAAACTGGTGCTAGAAGCCCTATTTATAACTCTAAAGAAACTCTTAAGAATCCTTTAAGGAACTTTTAGTACTAAATTAGTAAAAAAGAACTACTAAAATAGAAAAAAATGAAAGCTACTGAACTAAAGTTACTTATTAAGGTTTTTTATTTCCTATAATTTCAATTAAAAACGCAGTAAAAAAAGTCATTTAAAAAACAGCTGTTTGCTGTTTTTGTTAAATAAAGTTTAAACCCACCTCAATTTGAGGGGGTTACACATTTTATATGGTCAAAATGTTTGAACGCTTAGAAATTGTAAAACAATACTTAAAATTTATCGATGAATATAAATTTAGTTAAGAATATCAAAAAAATTATTTCATCAACTTGTTGCTCTCACGTTTGGGGCAGGGAAGATAAAATTTTAGGCCTTTTTTCCTCGCAGCTTCAAATCATTGCAACTTTTTAAAAAGCATCATAACTTGGCATAAGTGTAAACATACAAATGATTGGATTTTGCTCCATGTTAGCTATCTCAAACATCAATAAATGCTGGATCCGTCACTCCCACAGGTCTCTTGTTTCTAAAGCAAATTTGCTTCAGAGTTCAGCGTTTAAACGCTGAAAATGTACAATAAATATTTATATACATATGAATTTTCAGCCAGACAAATATCTCAAGAAAATATGCAAAAAAATAATTTTTAAATGTACTTTTAAGGTTCAGAGTTTGCAGTTAGGGATCGGATCAAAATTCAAATTATTGGAACGATTCAATAATGAGGAAACGACAAAGCAGTTGCAGTAGCTAGCTTAATGAATCCGCTCTTCTTCTTTTTTTAATGGTTCTTCACAAGAACATTCTATTTGCAGTAGTTTCTGAAGCTTCTCCAAGCTCATCAAATGCTCTACATTATCTTGAAAAAATTTTACTTCAAGCAAAGCAAAATTGAATTTTTTATTGCGAAATATTATTCTTAAAACAAAAAATACGTTTCTTGTTTGAGAAAATAAATATCCTACCCTGCAATTAATTTTTAAAAAACAAGAAATATGTTTCTTGTTTTGCGAAATACATTTCTTAAACTATGGTCAATAGATTTACAATTTTGCTGTGAGTTCTGATAAGTTGTTAGCATCTTTCAAAGTTTTTAAAAGTTTTGAAATTCATCGTATCAAAAAAATCTGAGGGAGTTTCATCCATAGTCATTTTTTCAAACTATGACCTGGAATATCAAAAACTAACCTGTAGTCTGGTGAAATATACAACTAAAAACCTAGTGGCTGGTCTTTATCAACAAAAAATTCTTTCAGAAGGATTTCAGCTTTGATTCTACCCGTTTTTACATATTTTTGGACCTCCCTTTGTTTTTGAATACAGAACTTTTTGCCATTGTTATGTTATTGTGGTCAAAAGCTAACGCCGGCACCAAACGTTTCTATGGTTTTACCATGGTTTGAATTTTACCTCTGCGGCAGGCACAATATACATCTGCCAATAGCCGAGATAGCATCAATACGTTGGCCCAACGTTGTTATAAAGTCGAAAACATCGGATAATATACCGATAACACGCCAACGTTGGTTCAATGTCGACCTACTTTTATTTTAGGTTAGATATTGATCAAAAAGCCATCATCAAAACTCCGGCTTCTAAACAACCCCATTTGTTACTCGATTAAACGGACTCAGATGCCGATTATGAACCATCAACGATTATTTGTGGGCAAGGTATTAACAATATGCAAGAAAGTAGGTATAAACATGCTCCAATGTATGATTGAGGGTAAAAAAATTATAATTGCACGCCCTCAGGAAGTATTGGAGGCCATTATTGCGGCAATTTTAAAACGATCGTTCCAACATTGGAATTTAAATGAACAAAGATTAATATTTAGAACTCTGATGGAGGAGAACATTCCAAGAACAATTCAAGAAAATACTTAAATTTTTGTTGTTGTTGTTGTTGTTGTTGTTGTTGTTGTTGTTGCTTTGTTTTTAAATACTTTTACCTATACTTTAATTATTGGGTGTTTAAAAGAATTATTATTAAAACAACGTCGGCTAATAACGTTTTGCAAACGTCAAATCTTCATTTAAAATTAAAAAGGCGGTCTTTTATAATATGGTTTTATATCATATAAATTATATCATATCACAAATATTGTACATACTATTAACTTTTTTTTTTGCATATTATACATATATTTATATAAATTTTCTCATAAGATATTTAAAAATATTGCTTGGTTTATAAAATTAATTATTAATAATTTATTAATAGTAAGAATACTATTTATATTTCAGAAGTATTTATATTTCTAGAAATGTTTTAGCATATTTAAATAAGCAGAGTTCTTCTCATGTTGTTCCATTGTCTAGATTATGTAATTCTCTGTGAGTGTATATATATATATATATATATATATATATATATATATATATATATATATATATGTATATATACATATATATATATATGTATATATATATATATATATATATATATATACATATATATATATATACATATATATATATATATATATATATATATATATATATATATATATATATATATATATATATATATATATATATATATATATATATATATATATATATATATATATATATATATCAGTGTTTGGAAGAAAGCGTTACAAAAGGAATGGATTCCTTGAACTATTTCTTTTTTTGAGAAAACGAAGCTAGGAACTGGTTCCTTTTAAAATAATGAACGAGAAAAGAGAACGAATTCTTATTTTGGAAAAACGTGAACAAAAAGTAATAGTTCCTAAAAACTTTTTAAATTTGGATTTCGCTAAAGTTGTTTTTACGGTTCAAAAGCAAAAAGCGTTGTATTTAGATCAAATCAAATCTAAGTTTGGTTTCAGTTTGCCATCAGCCGAAACTACTAATTTTTAAACTATATCGATTGTCGGTTAGTTCGGAATTAGTTCATATTTAGTCGGCCATACATACTAAATTTTAAACTATTATGGTTACCAATATAGTTTTAAAGTTAGTACATGTAGACTGATTTTTATAAAAAAGAATTAAACTTAGACAATAAATCTAATTTTGAAAAGAACCACGCCGCGTTCTTGCTTTTTCTAAAACTACGTTTTTATAAATGTGTGTTGTATAAACATATATATATATATATATATATATATATATATATATATATATATATATATATATATATATATATATATATATATATATATATATATATATATATATATATATATAAGTAGGGGAGGCCGGGGCTAGTTGGCTCGGTTTTTACTATATGAGCTCTGTAGCCTTAACGGTACATTTTTTTTAAAATATTAAAGTGTAGTCTTAAAAAGTATGGATTAGGGTAACTTATAAAATTTGCATTCATTTACAAAAAAAAAAATTCTTTGGGCCTTTCCGAGCCCTCAAAAAAAAAAAAAATTTACCCCACCACGGGGTAAGTTGGCGCAAACTTTAAAAATGATTATTAATGCACTATTAAGTGCAAAATTAATAGAAATTTTTTTTACTATTAATTTTTCAACAATTTTATCCCAAAATTTAATACTACTTTTAGCTGGTACCAAATATTAGTCCGTATAAAAGCCAAACAGTAGCCCACTTTTTATCCGTGAAAAAAAAACTAAAAAAATTTTTTTTTTAATTTTTTTGTAAGAATTTAATTTTTTCAATATTGTTAAAAATTAAAAATAAAAAAAAAATAGATTTATAAAAATATATATTTTTTTCCATAGTAAATGCTATGAGCCAACTTACTCCGTGAAAAATTTGTCAACTTACCCCGAAAGCTTTTTTTTAAATAAACAGTCTATAGATCCTAAAAAACGGCAGCTTTGAGAAAAAAGTCTGATTGGATATAGTAAACCAATTGTGACTGGAACTTTTAAATTTAATTTTTTTTTTTCATACGACTAACTATTTTCTTTGTAAAGTAAAAAGGAAGCGATGTTCTAAAAGTTACGTTTTTGTCCAAAAAATGCATAAATCTAAATATCTCCCATGCGCATGCGCAAATTCTGACAATACTACAGTGAATGATGAAATGGTCAATAAGGACGTTTCTGTGTAATTTTTGTCACTTTTTGATGAAAGGCTCTGAAGATAAACGCAGTTCGTTAACTTACCCCTGTGGCCAACTAGCCACAGTCTCCCCTATATATATATATATATATATATATAGTCTCCCCTATATATATATATATATATATATATATATATATATATATATATATATATATATATATATATATATATATATATATATATATATATATATATATATATATATATATATATATATATATATATATATATATATATATATGTAAGCCTTTGTGATGAACCTATTGAAGGAGAAACAAGTTGTAGAATAAAAAAGGTAGATAAGTGTTTTTAGTAATTTAAGAATTTCAATATTCGCTTTGTCAACATTTAAACGATGTTGGAACAACATTAAGAAGACGTTAGGCAAGCAATATTTAAATTGTCATACCAACGATAAAGTGACGTTAATCTGATGTTTGGGAATACGTTTTAACAATGTTTAAACGATAGTTGGGTTCGACGTCGGCCCGATTATCAAGTTGGCGCTTTCCAACGACGGTTTGCGACGATCGGCCGATCAAACTCACGATGTCGTTTCAATGTTGGCCCAACGTATCTGTGCTATCTGGGAGTCTTGTTGATCTTAAAAGTGTAAATTAAAAATAATGCAATGTAGATAAAAAAAAGGTTTAAAATGACACTGCTAAAAACTTCTTACATTTGGTTTTTTTAATTTCATAACGGATTTGTGTTTTTATAATATCACCAGTTAATAAAAATAAAATTAATAAAAATGCGCACTATCGGTATAGATAAAAACCTTTATTTATTTATTTTATTTGCCGTATAATATTATTTACACTAAAATTTATAATATTATACAGCCAGGACTTCAAGAAGATCGTAATGACCTTTTCACGAAGCCCTTAACAAAACTCTATTTTCTTCTACAATAAAAACATATGTATACTATATAAGATAAATATATACCGAAAATATATAATCACTAAATATATCATAAATTTAATACTGTACATACTTCAGAAGTGAAACTCAAAATAAAACATAATCAATATGCAGTATAGCAACTGAATTTTTTTTTTTTAAATCAAAAAAAATCAAGAATATTTTTTGTTGAAAAAAAGATTTTTTTAATAGATTATTTGAAAAAGGAATAAGCCAATTCAGATAAAAAAAACAAAATTAGTTTGTACTATTTCATTCCAGAGAAAAAGTCCACGATAAGATATGCAAAACTGTGCTTGTTTATTATTGCAAAAAGGTTTTTCTAAAATGCTATTATTACGTAGGTTATATTTGTTTTGGGGTTTAATTTTGTAAGGGTTTACAAAAACATCGGGGACATAAGTTCTTTACATTTGTACATAAAACACAAAATATTAAATACATGTAGTTGATAAACATTTAAGGCGTCCGTTTCTTTAAAAAGCGGTTCAGAGTTCGAAAAACGATTTTTAAATTTATTATGCAAGTTGCGTGTTTCTCATACCGAAAAAGAGATTTTAGTTTAGTTTTATGTATACTTCTCCATATAATATTTGCATAATTGATATGACAGTGAATAAAAGAGTAATATAATTGTGCTAATTGCTTTTTGTTTAAAATATATTTAGATTTGTATAGAATTCCAATGTTTTTGAAACATTATTAGAAATATTATTGATGTGTGATTTCCAAGACTTTCTTCAATAAAAATTTTTGTTATTTTTCCTTTTTTTAGGATTACATTGTCAATAATAAGATCAGGCATATTTACAGGCAGTATCTGTTTTTTATAGTTTGGATAGAAAAGTACCCATTTTGTCTTTTCAATATTTAAAGCCTACTTTTTCTGAACCAATATGAAATTTTTTCAAGTTTATATTATTAAAAAGTATGTCTATATTTTCATGTGACTGAAACAACTTTGTGTCATCTGCAAAAATTATATTCTTTAAATTGGATGCTTTGTTAAGATTGTTTATAAATACAATAAAAAGAAGTGGTCCAAGTATGGATCCTTGTGGGACACCATATGTTATGTTCATTAATGTTTGAGGTTGGGAATCTTTGTTGAAAACAAATTACTTTTGGTTGGAGAGATAACTTTTGAACCTACTTAGAGTTTTACCTGCTATGCCATAACATTCAAGTTTTTTAAGCAAAATGTTATGATTGACCGTGTCAAAAGCTTTTGACAAGTCAATGAAAACACTATGTGTAAATTTTAGATTTTTAAAAGATTCGTTAATACAACGTGTTAATTGAAGAATAGCATGTTAGGTTGAGTTGTTTTTTTTAAAACCGAACTACACTCTGTTACATTATTCTTTATAATATTTTTGAAAAATTTGGAAGAACAGAAATAGGTCTGTAGTTTGTTATATTGATCGGGTATCCTGTCTTAAAAATAGGAATTATTTTTGCTATTTTCAGACAGTCTGGGAAAGAACTTTGTTTAATGGATGATTTAAATATTGTGTAAAGAATATCTTTCATAACGTCATAAGAGTCTATCACAATATTTCCATTTATATCGTCAGGTCCAACTGATTTAATTCTTTTTAACGATCTAAAAGCTATATCAAATTCCTCAAGCGTTAGGTTTGTAAAATGTAAAGAGATTGATTTTGAAGTTCATCTGTTAATTTATAATTTGGGATAAAAGGAATAAAAGGAATTTTGTTTAATAAATTTGCTCCTATAGTGGAAAAAAATTTGTTAAATTCAGTCGCAATTTCATTAGTATCTTTAGTTATTTTATTTTCAACTTTTATTGCAAGTGGAAGAGAGATTGAAATTACTTTTTGCTTTCCTATACCTTCTTTTATTAATTCCCAGACGCGTTTTAAGTTATGTTTGTGCTGAGTAAGCACAAACATAACTTAAAACGCGTCTGTGAAAAACGCGTAGAATAATAATTTTTTTTACATTTTTGCGGAGTTTTTCAAACAGATTTTGATAGGTTTTGCAATTTTGTTTATGTTTTCGGATTTTGTTTTTAAGTATTTATTATACAACTTTTGTTTTAGTTTTTTTAGTCCCTTAGTTATCCAAGGAGATAATATGTCTTTGACCTTGAGATTTATTTCACATATTGGAAAAATTAGCGTCATAGTTTTTAAAGAAAGTTTTAAAAAATGTGTTATAGATAATGTTTATGTTATTATTAAAGTTAATGTGATTCCAGTCCTACTGTAAAATTTGATCTTTTAATGATTTTAAGTTACAATGGTTAACAATTCGCTTTTTTATTGTCATTCTACCCTCGTTTTTTATTTGATAATCTGATTTAATACAAAAAACATAGGAAAATGATTAGAAACATCAGTTTTTATATTTCCTTTTTTTAAAGATTGGTTAAAATAGTCTGCGATTAATATATTATCAATTAAAGTCGACGAATGGTTTGTAATTCTAGTCGGTCTATCTATTATTGGTTTGTTTCCTATTTCAAATAAATTGTTATAAAATGTTTTTATGTTTTGGTTTTCGCTATACTCAAAACAATCCAAGTTGAAGTTAACCAAAATATAACTTTTTTTTCTCTTGACTAGTTTTTTCTATTAGATTGTATTTCAAAAATTCACCAAGATTTGCTGTTCTTCCAGTAGGAGGTCTATAGCAACAGCAGATTAAAATGTTTTTAGAATTTTTTTTTATGAGTTAAATTGTTAAGATCTCTTGATCCGTATTAGAAACACTCATGTCGCTTCTAACTTTTTGAAAATATTTTCTTTCAAATAAAAAAAGTACTCCTCCTCCGCGCCTATTATTGTTTTGCTCTAAAAAAATCTCTTTAAAACCTGGGAGAATAAGATTAGAATTGGATTCAAAATCTATTTTAGAACACCAAGTTTCGGTTACACTAATCACGTTAAGACAATTGTTGGTTTCTTAAATTAGGTTTTAAAAATTTAAAAAATTTTTTAAACTTCTAATATTCACGTGAATGGCATTAAATTAATCACTTTTAAAAGTGATTATTTTAATTAGTAGGGGAGATGAGGGCGCATTGATCGCCGTAGCAGTGTTTTGAAAATTGCGCAGAACCTGAAAGAGATGTAAAAACTTATTAACTACGAAACACATGTAGAACTATCTGGCTTTTGGAATATATAAATATTTTGATTTAAAAAAATGATAAACATGAATAATTTTAACTTTTAAACAACCCTCTCAAAAGATCAATGTACCCAAAACTATGGGGTACTATGATCTCCGACTTGGGGCACATTGATCTTATATGCGTAATATTATCTAAACGTTTAACACTTCTATAACTAAATCTTGTAAATAATTTAGTCAAAGGGTAATATTGTATAACATATAATACATCTAAATTTTTTAATTATTTTTTAAATATAGCAGTTGAACCCACTAGTCTAATTTTTAATTAAAAAATGTATAAATCACAGCAGCTATAAGCTACCCGCTTTATATACGTTTAAAACTTTACAACAACTTGAAATTTATAAGAACTGAAATATAAAGACTGAAATAAGAATACAACTTTTAAGTTTACAAAACTTGTTAAAAGTACAATATTTTGATTAAGAATATTTCATCATTTGTGAAAGTCAAGTTGTGAAGCAGCTTTTGGTTTACATTGTTTTTTATTCCTAAGCAAGTAATTCTTAGTTTCTTTCTTATCTTTTGTGGAGACTTTTTGTTGATTTTTGGTTTGCTTCAAAATTTTCTTTTCTTTTGACAAACGAATTTCATTTCTGACAGGAGTATCAGTCAAGATCCTTGTTTTTAACTGCCTACTTTTAACATTTTTTTTTCTGGCAGATGCTTTTGGGTAAGGTTTTAAAACCTCAGGTGAGATTATAGAAGCAACACTTGTTGACACTTTGTTTAAAATACTTGTTTCAATATTTACTATAGTTATTTCAGACTCTATGTGATTAACATGTGCTGGTATCATTTCAGATTCCATGTTGTTGACAGGAGTGATAGTAACTGTATCTGGAGCAGCTCTATCTGTAACTGATGATGGTAAATATTCGTCATCTTTGAAAATTTCAGAATTGAATGGCTCAATGCCAGCTACTCTAAATCCTGTCTGTATATTAGATGGTGAGAAAGCTTTTGTATACGGTTCTCGAACTATTGAAACAATATCATAAATGGTCATTGGTCTTGGGTTTGAAACCATCCAATTATCACATGCAGAATTGTAAAACCTTTTCAATGGTCCAAAAACAGTTCTATCTAATGGCTGCAATTTATGGCTGCAATGGGGAGGAAAACTTATCATTGTAATTCCGTGTTGAATTGCAAGCTCCAAGCCTTTAACAGAAATATGACTTTCATGACTGTCGAGAAGTAACAAAACTGGAGATTCCTGAGAACAGCTTGAATATTTAACAAAATGTTTAATCCATTATATGAAAATTTCTGAGTTCATCCAACCAGAAGGATTTGCAAATCCCACACATCCAGGAGGTCCTTCCTTAATCATGTAATCATGAAACTTTACCCTAGGAAAAATAAATAATGGAGGAATGGAATTTCCTATAGCATTAGAGGCACAACATGCAGTTACCAATGTTCCTCGTTCTGCAGATGTGATTCTTCCAACTTGTTTGCTTCCTCTACCAGCTAAAACCTTTACGGGCTTTTGAACGGTTGTTAAACCAGTTTTATCAACATTATATATACAGTTAGGATTATATTTATATCGATTTCTTACCGTTTTAAGATTTTAAAAAAACTCTCTTACAGTGTGTTTGTTAAAAGCTGTTGATCGAGCGAAGCTCGTTGCTTCAGGTGTTCGTAGAGACAACTCTGGTTGTCTTTTCATAAAACCTTGCAACCAATCAATGCCTGCAATTTTATTTTTGATCCATGATGATGGGCATATCTTATTGTTTTTTAAAGCAAATTCATATGCCAATAATCGCGTTGACCTAGTTGAAAGGCCATAGTTCATTTTTGATGCAATTAGTAAATAACTTGATAAACTTTTTTCATCTTCTGCTGTAAAAACTTGTCTATTGTTGTAGTTAGGCTTGAAAGCTTCATTTGGATTAAGCCTCTTTTTACGACAATGTCTTTTAAAGTCATTCTATCTATGTTAAACTGACGTGCTACAACATTCAGTTGTGTTCCTTCTAAAACTTTATTAACAGCTACTTTCATTGTTTCACTTGGTATAGCAACTTTATTTGTTTTTTTAATTCTATTTCTAACCATTTTAAGATCTGTAAAAAAATATATCAATAAAAACATATGTTTTTAATAAATGCTAATATTTAACATAATAATATTATGTTAAATTTTTTTTAATTATTATGTTAAATATTATTCTTTTGATATTATAAAATAATAGTATTATTATTACTAGCTTATAACATAAGTAGATTTAAAAAATGAAATGCTAAAAGCTATTGTTTGTTTATATATAGTTTTTTTTTAAATTATAAATACAATTCCATTCGTTTAACTGTATTGCTTATAAACAAAAACATGGGGCACTTCGTCTTCTATGGGGCACTTTGATCCTCCGATCAATGGGCCCCGCATAGTCAAAGATCAATGTACCCCAATAGGTATAGGTAACATATTGATAGCAATATCTACTGTATAAATTGCAGCCAAATAAAAATTATATATTATATTATACACCTAACACTTACAAATTTAAAATAAAATTGTTGTTAACCCATACAGACATCTAAATACAAATATATTTGAATTATAGTACAATTAAAAAAAATCACTTTTCATGACGAAAAACGATATTTTCTTTATTTTTTTTGACGCTGATAACCTTATAAAAAAATATTACGAATAATCAATTAGGGAAGCATAATGGTTAATTAAATTGCAACCTCACTTCTAGTAAGGCAAAAATGAACGAGTAAAAGCCAAAAGATCATACTGCCCCGGCGATCAATGCGCCCCCATCTCCCCTATGCTCTTATTTTCAACCAAATGAAGTTAGTAATTTTATAGGAGTGGATAATAATTATCCACTCCTATAAAATTACTAACTTCATTTGGTTGAAAATAAGAGCATACTAATTCAGGAAAAATAATCTCGTTAAAGTAATTTATGTCTGGATCGGATTCTTTATCCGATTTAAAATCATTAATTTGAAAAAACTTAAATTTATTCTGTTACAAATAACCGTGAATATACTTTTTATTCAGATGGCTTAGTGATTATTTTATTGTACACAACTTTAACGAGTTTACCTGATGAATTTACTAGATCTTTTGCTTGTCGGAAAAGTTGTTTGCAAATAATACTAGTTGTCCGTTCGCTGAAATCTTCGTCTATTTGCATGATTTCCTTCCACAATTTCATTTTTTTGTATTTTTCGAGAATGTTTTCACGATCTTTAAAATTGAGAAACTTGACAACCTTCCATTATTTGAAATGACGTTATTATATAGTTAATGATTTGTAAATTTCTATTCGCACCGATTGCTTGAAAACTGAAAACTCAAAAAATGTTAAAATGTTAAACTTTAAAATAGCAGCTCGAGTAGTCATCCAAGATATAAAATAAAAAAATTTCATCAAGAAAACCTTGGAAATATTTTATGACACTCCGCGTATATTAAAATATATTATCCGCGTATATATTAAAATTTGTTCATTAGGGTCAAAATGGGATGGGCTAATATAAGTTACTTTATTTTAATTATACGCAGCTGATATTTTTAGGAATTACCAAGCGATAATAGATGTTAAAAATATAATATAAACATACTGTTTTAATAGCGGACTTTGCATTTTAGATGGATTTTAAATTTACCAAAACATGCATTTTTTTAAGTATTTTCATCTATTTTAAAAATATGGAACATTTTATAAAAAATTTTACTTACTTAACGCAACATGTTATAAAGACCAATGTTTCAGCTATAAAATTAAATGATTATACAAGGGGAAAGCGGAATAGTATCGAAAATTAACTGATCGAATAAATGATTAATATCGAAAAATAACTAGACCCATTTTAATGATTAAGATCGAAAATGTGATTTTCAGATTAACATCGAAAAGTTTTTATATCGAAATTCACAAAGCGGAACAATATCGAATACAATAAAAACGGAATAAGATCGAAAACTTATTTTAACGACTAACATCGAAAAAGTGATTTTCAGATTAATATCAAAAAGTTTTTGTATCAAAATTCACAAATGCGGAACAATATCGAAAACAATAAAAACGGAATAAGATCGAAAACTCATTTTAATGATTAACATTGAAAATGTGATTTTCTGAATAATGTCGAAAGCAATAAAAACGGAATAAGATCAAAAACTCATTTTAATGATTAACGTCGAAAATGTGATTTTCTAAATAATATCGAAAACAATAAAAACGTAATAAGATCGAAAACTCATTTTAATGATTAACATCAAAAATGTGATTTTCTGATCACACTTTTTTTTTTTTTTTTGTATGAAAAACTATTACTAGGAAAAAATCTTAAGAAACTTTTAACACTAAGTCACTTTTCAATAAGGAACTTATTTAAGAGTTAGATGAATATTTCCTAACTTTTCACCTTAATATCGCATTAACTTTACACGAAGTTATACCCAGTTCACACTAAATTCTGTTTTAAATAAACATGTTTTAATGTAAACATAGTTTTATAATAAACATGTTTTCAGTTTTCTTGCGTTCAGATTGAACGTTCTTTAGTATTTATATTAACGTTCGAAAATGGCGCTCTCAAAGAAAAACTTGATCTCGAAGTTACGAGTATTATTGTACATATCAAGGAAAAAAAGAAGACTGCAATTGCAGCACATACTGATAAACTGTATTACTCCTTATAATTTTGCGGTTTACAGAAAAATTTGGACTAAACCTCGCAGTCAAAGCTTTTGGTACGAAACAATGGTAAACTGTTGGAACGAAGATGATTGGATAAAAAACATAAGAATGTCTAAAGCAGCCTTTAATTATCTGTGCAAGGAAGTTTCACCTTTTATGCCTATACAAGGCACTAACTTTCGTAAATCTTTGCCTTTAGAAATAAAGTTAGCTGTGACACTTTACTTTTTAAGTGGATCTGCAGATTACCGAACAATAGCCAATTTATTTGGCTTAGGAAAATCAACTGTTTGTACAATAGTTCACAGAATTTGTAAACATTTTGTTGATAACTTAATGAAGAAATACATTTCCTTACCCTCAAGGGAAGAAACAATGGAGATTATAGTAAGTTTTGAAAAATTATATGGTTTTCCACAAGTAGTTGGAGCAGTTGATGGATGTCACATAAGAATAAAGGCTCCTCATAAAAATTCAGGGGACTATATAAACAGAAAAGAATATCACTCCATTATTTTACAGGGATTGGTAGACAGCAAGTATTTATTTAGAGATATTTTTGTAGGGTGGACTGGCAAATCACACGATTCAAGGGTTTTTAAAAATTCTCCCTTATATAAAGAGTGTCTGGCTAGAACCTTTTTACCTACAAACTTATCTAAAATAATTGATAATATTGAAATTGGTCCTCTTATCCTTGGTGATTCAGCATATCCCCTTAAAAATTGGCTTATGAAACCTTACTCAGATCGTGGAAATCTTAGTATAGAAGAAGCAAAGTTTAACGTTTCTCTTAGTAAATGTCGTGTGGTGGTGGAGAATGGATTTGGAAGATTAAAAGGTCGATTTCAATGTCTTTTAAAGAGATTAGATACAACAGTTGAACACACAGTCAATATTGTTACAACATGTTGTATACTACATAACTTCTGTACTTTGACAAAGCAAAAGTATTTAAATGAATGGATTGAACAAACAGAAATTGACTTAGTAAACCCTATATTAAACCACAGTTGCATTGAACTTGACAATAAAGCTGAGTTTATTAGAAATTCCATAAAAAAACATTATTTTACAACTGTTTAGTTGTAAATGATTTTTTTCAAACAATGTTGTAAAAGGCATGGTTTATTTTATTTTGAGAAAAAAATAACAAAACAAAGAAATTGCTTCACATTTTTTTAATCATAATTAAAAACTCTATCTCAGTCCCACTTTTAAGACGTTTAACATCCTTATCATTTCGGATAAGTACATTTGGTAACTTGGTAATCAATAAAGATGCATTATCTTGAACTGAAAATTCCTCTTTTATTGTGCAAGTAAGTTTTTCTAGTGTCAAATCTGCCAATGAAAGTTCTATTTCAATAAAATATAAATCTTCAACTTGACGAACTTTTAATATAACACATGATTCTTCTTGTTTGTGGTTTTCTAAAATACTTTCTAAAATTTTATGATCAATATCAGCCTGAGAGGTCATAAATTTATTAACAGTGGCATTTAATTGTTCAAACATTACCTCACTTCTTGATTTTTCTTTTTGGATTTTTTAAAGTAAAAACTATTATCTTTTTTTACCAACTCTTCAGATTTAGAACTTGACGGAGTAGTTTCAATGTCTATATGTTCACAGTTTACTAACTCATTAACACAATTATTAAAATTATTCACTTCTGCAGTTTTTTCAATAATAACATTCATGCCTGAGGAACTTTTCAAAAAAGTTGGTAATGTGGTTGGTTTGTCACTAAGAACCTTATCAATTTCATCAAAGCAGGATGGTTTTTTGGAAGGACCAGTCCCACTTGTATTTCGTTTATTATCAATATAATTGCGATATGCACTTGTCAATGTGTGAATTCTTGTTTTACACATCTCTTTATCTCTGTCTTCATATCCAGAAGCTTGCAAGAATAGCAAAATTTCCTCCCAAATTTTTCCTTTTCTAAAATCCAAAAAATATGAAGTTATATATATATATATATATATATATATATATATATATATATATATATATATATATATATATTTATATTTGATGAGAATTTTAAATTTGATGAGAATAGTAAAATGTAAAACGCGTTTAAAATACGACAATTAAAACGTGTTTTATCGTCAGTATGAACGGGGTATTAGTTATCTACAACGGAGAACAGCAGTTTAAATGAACAGTTTAATTTGCACGTGCAATGAAATTCAATTCAATTTTAAACTTGAAATTTAAGAAAATTTTAAGAAACTCAATATGCCAAAATGTCGTTAGAAAACTTTTCAAAAAATTATAGTGAAACTGAAGGAGAAAGAAAAAGTTCAAAAGTTTTTTGGTCTGGTGATTTTGGATACACTAAAGATAAATTTTATAAAGTAAACTGTACCGTGGTCCTTATCTATATAATAAATTAATATCAAAAAATACTCAACTGGAAAAATCGAATAACTTAAATACTCTGAAAACGTTATTAAAAGATCTCATTTTAAACACTAACAACTTTATGAACTTTTATTAACCCAAAAACATTTAAAACTATGTATAAATCTAACTTTGTTCCGAAACTAATGTAAACTCTAATAACTCAAAAAACTCTAAATAACCCAAAAAGCTCTAAATAACTCAAAAACAACAGCAATAACAAAAACACAAAAGCAAATAATAGGCTTATTTATCAACACTCGAACGACTATATATTACCTATTTAGCAATTTACCTATTTAGCAAATCGTGTACCTACTTATATTAATGTGTATTGAAATAAAATCAAAAAATTAAAAACTTCTTTTTGTCTGCATTCTTTGTTTTTTTGCATTTTGGATTTTTATTCTCATTCTGCCGAAAAACGATAACATTTTTTTGTTTTTTTTTTTATTAAAAAAAAAAAATAAAATAAACTTATTTTAAAAAAAAGCATCCAAAAATATTAGTAACGCATAGCGGTTTCTTGATGACAAGACCGTCGGTCTTCTGCAAGTTTTCCGCGTTCTTTGAAGTAATTTCTAACACTTTACAGTTTTACTTTATATTTTTTTTTGTATAACGTAACTTTGTAATTTTTTTTTTTTTTTTTAATTTTATTTACTCTGTAAAGATTCTATTATATTTTACGAATTTGTAAGGATTAAAGAACAAAAAAAATTTGAATAAAAAAAACAAAAAAAAAACTGCATGTTAAGTGCCGTTTTTTTACAAGAATGAACTGCAAAGGCAGAGCTTTTATTCATAAAGATAAACTTCAGGTTACAACTGTTCACAGTTGCAGCTCAAGAGAAACAGATTTTGAAGTGCTGCTTGCTAAATGTACCATGAAGAAAAAAGCAGAAGCAACATCTGAAGACCTGCGCTCAATTTTTCAAAACACTGTGAGTAAGTTTCCTGCAGTTGTTTCTGAATCTGTTAGTTTTCCTCAAATTATCCCAAGTCTTCAGAAAAGGAGAAGGCTAAATGAGCCCTCGAACCCAAAATCACCAAAAGAAGCTGCTGAAGTTCTGAATGACAAAGAATGTCATCGCTATGGAGACATTTTCTTGGGATCAGTTGCAGAACAGGACAACGTAGCATTGCTGTTTGGGCATATGTTAGTCATTAACAATGCGAAATCGGCCAAAGTGTGTTTTGTTGATGAAAAATTCAGGTATTTATATGGAAGCATTTTACTTTTTCAAAGAAAAAATTATTTAGAGGGCTGTCTATTAATTACGTCAACAAACTTTTGGCAATTTTTACCTTCCCCCCTCCCCCTTATAAACAATTTGTCAAATTTCCAGAGACACCCCCACCCAGACCCCTCTTTTTTTGAGTAATGAAATTAAACGAAGTAAAAAAATTGATATACTAAAAACTTAGGTAGAACACTTTTATTTACAGTTGTAAGTTATAGTTGCATTTATTGTACTTCCAGCATGACACCACGCATGGAGGAAAGCAAGTGGTATCAGCTCTTGATATTTGCGGTTGAGTATTCAGCAGTGCTTGAAGATCAAATTCCAGATAAGGATCAGTTAAATTTTGATCCTGATAACCCTCACCTTTGGGGCACATCTGTTCCAGCTGTATGTGCTTTAGTGACATCCAAATCCGAGGCTCAATATAAGCTTTTTTTCCAAAATAAAAAAGAAGTTTTAGATTTCTCTCCAGCCACCATTATGTCGGATTTTGAACGAGGAGTACAGAATGCTCTAAGAACAACTTGGAGTGAAAGCTTGGTGAGTGGTTGCAGGTATAAGTTATTAATTTGTCATTACTTTGTCCCAGTTTCCAACTTATGAAAGTTTCTCATAGTTTGTTATCAATTAATGATCTCCTTTAAATCCTTATCTTTAGGTTTCATTTTGAAAATGCAATCACCAAGCAATTAGCAATTCTTGGTCTTCAGAGGGAATACTGCCACCAAATTCAAGTAAAGAAGTGGGCACGAAAAGTTATGGCACTTTGTCTCTATCCTGCAAACAAGATCTTGGTTGCTTGGGGATCTCGAGTTATTGAGATTGCAACATTCAGTGGCAAAATCAAAAGCAAACTACTTGCTTTTAAAAGGTATTTTGAGAGGTATTGGCTCAATATAGTGACCCCACAAGGGTTCAGTGTTTATGGCTTAAATTACAAAATCAATAACAATGCAGAAGGTCTCAATAAACGTCTGAAAACAAACATGGGTAATCGACATAGAGAATTTTGGCAGTTTATGGAATTGCTTAATCAGCATGTAATAGTGGTTGCAATCAGCCAGTCCGCCGTGACCAACGCGACTATAGTGCAATTGAAAAAATGCGTTGTTTTGAAAAAAACCTTCGAGACGGAGTTTGGACAACTGAGAGATTCCTATCAACAGTATCATATCTTTTTCAAAACTTCAAAGCTATGTAAGATAATTTTCCAAGTTTTTGTATAACGCTTCTTATTTATCAACCTATTTAACCTTTTTACCAAACTAATTAACTTAACTTTATTTGATAATCTGTTTTTTTCAATGAAATGCGGAAAATTGTATTTGAAGTATTTAAACAATTTTAGTGCTTTGGATGAAAACTTAATGGACGAGCTTGGTGAGAGTCTTCCTTTGCCAACTTCCACTTCAACAGAGTCACCAAAGTGCATTGTTTGCACCGTAAATGAACGAAATGCATTGGTAATGCCTTGCAGACATTTTTTGTTTTGTCAGCCATGCACTCAACAAGTCCAGGAAAGCAACACACCTCATTGACCCACTTGCCGAGGACCAATATCATCAATAATTGAACCTTTTCAATGATTCAGTAAAAGTTTCCCCTTTACCTACATTTTGAACACTAGAATGACACACAATTGTTCAAATTTATTAGAATAAATTTATTATATACAAACGGTATTAAATTATTTCCAATTACTCTTACTCCGCCTGGGATAAAAAACAATCAATAACGTAATTTCTTTAGTTTACACTAATGCATTTTTTATCCGTTTAAATGGTATATGAAATCCAAGTGACGCAGTTACAAACAATGTTGTTTATCATCTGTCTTTCTGGTTAAAATTTTTGAGTACCCGTGTTTTAGTAACTCTGGCATCAGAACTTGGTTACTTTTGACAAATTTAATTAATAAAACTTAATTTAACTAATAAAACTTAATTTAATTATTAAAACTTAATTAAACTTAAAACAAATTTAATTTAAGAAAACTTAACAAAACTTTTACAAAACAGCATCATTGGAGCTAATGACAGTGAATTTTAAAAGTTATATAATAACTATGTATACGTGATATAAAAGCTATATATACAAAAATATAATTAGGTTTATATTTCGACAATCTGAACGAGTTTTCACTAATTCATACTTTCGTCTCAAAGTTTTTTAATAAAATATTTCAAGTCAACTTTTTATTCAAAAATTTGCAAGAAAAGGAAAATTAAAAATTTTGATCTTCAAACGTCGTTGGTATTAAACAAAGATAAAATTTGACAATAATGTTGACAATATATCATAAAGTACTGAAAAAATCTTCCGATAATTTGAACCTCCAGGGGACCAAAAGAATAGTTCAATTTGACAAATGTTTAAATAATCGGGAGTATAGTTAATAAATAAGGGTCAACAGAAATTCAAAATAAGTTTTAGTCGCTAGTTGTTCGAATTATCGGCTTTTTATTGAACTATGAAACCTACTAAAAGTAATAGACAAGTCAATAATTATGTATCGAAAAAGTTATGTATCAACTATTTATAAAAATTGATTTTTCTATTATGGTTTTTTACGACAAGTTGATAAAACTTGAAAACATCATTGACATTAAAGTTATAAAAAAAGTTTGGTTCAATAATAGGATTTTTCAAATATAAAACATAAGTTTGTATCAAGTTACTCCTCCAATTGAACAGCTTCCAGCCAGGGCGAGGGTGAGTAGATAAAAAAATAAGAAAAAAAGTGCCATGAGTATTTTTGCCTACTAAAAAAAATGTTCTTGGTTTTCGGTCCAAATTTGCAGACTGATCTAATTGTTTCGAAGGTGGAATTAAACTAATAGACCCAAATATGCTGATTGACTGAACAAAAACATATAAAATTGTCGACTAGATGATCTAAAGGTCATTGATAAGGAGTCCTAATGCTTTAATCACAGAGCACCGCCACATGGAGAATACCATTTAATAAATTGGTTTTCCATTTCCAACCTCAGCGGAAGTGTTTTTATTCCAAGCCGAGAATCGAACCCAAGACTTTGCGGTTTGGATCCGAATGCTTGACCACTACACCACGGTTGCATAGATTTTAGTTACATATACTGCTATAGATTTACAAACACAGTTCATGCAATAGCGAGAGCAAATAAAGACTTATGCAATAATTACAACTTCAAACCTAGTAAACACCATGTTGTATTTGACTTTTTGAAAACCATTAGCAAATATATAAAAGTTAGTGAAGATGACACAGTTCTTACAAAAGCTGATACATGCTACAGGACATACAGCATTAAATTAAAATTTTTATTTGGAAAGCACATGAATCAGTCTATAAATAAACTTTATTTAGAAAGCTCATTAAAATAACACCCCCTACGTATGAATGAAGTTCGGACCAGAAAAGATAATTTTGTTACTTCTAATATTGATACCGAGAGCAATTTAAAAGTAGTTACTGAAAACTGTATTTTATTTAAGGTTGCGAGATTTTAACTATCTTTGATAAATTAAATAGGCTGACATAAAAATAAATAGGTGAACAAACGTCAAAATATGCAAACATACTTCATAGAACTAAAATTGAGAGAAGTTTTGTAAAACATTTCTGAAATGAACATTTATCACGAAAAATCAAACTAAAAAATTTTTCAAATTTTTTTATACATATATTTATTATCTAATTGCTTTTAATAGAAAACTCATATCAATAACAACTCTTCAAACAAAATGAATCATAAATATATGGCCAATTTAGGATGAAAGAACCATTTTTATAGATTTTTTGCTCTGGTCTGTAAAATCCGGGTCTGTGTTTTATATAATCTATAAAATGTTATACTTGGGAAGGAAACATTTTCAGCATATGGTTTTTGCATATTTTTTGTTCCACTTGACGAGCTCTTTCTGATTATATAGGTTTTTATTTAGTTTCCTAATTATTTTTTTTGCTGGCTCCACTAAGTTTGACGTCATGGGTCCTGGCCCCAAATGTGAACAATTTTTCTTCTTAGTTTTAACCAAAAAACAAATTAAAAGCAAAAATTTGCCCTAACACGCTTGTGCACACAAAGTACACAGTGACCCTCACTATTATCCGTGACCTTACATGTTTTATATTATTTTTTTCAGCGAAAGTACAATGTTTAGAGCGCAATATGTTAATCCAATTCTTTTCTATTTTTATAAAATATTCTCTCCTAGTATTATTACTGAATATTTTTGTGTTATTAGCACTATTATTCCGAAACACTTGTTGAAGCTCGATTATCGAATGCCTTTAGTTCTAGGCGAATGGCTTCGGGATTGAATCCCCGTGGTGTTTATCTTTTATTTTTGAAATGAGTATGTGGTCACTGCCCCTTCTATTTTCTTTTCAGTCCTTAACTCTCATCTATGTATCACATGCTCAGGACAAAGTAAGTTTTTATTACGCAAACTAAATTCAAAACAAACTGAGCAGTTGTTCAGAATGACAAATCAGTATTGATAATAACATTAAAAGTAAAGTTTAAAATTAAAAAAGATTTACAAACATAAATTGTTAATATATTGTTTATCTGTTAACATTTACTAACCGTTTGTGAACTTTTTCCTTTTAACCTGTGATATGGAAGATGACTTCTCTACTACTTCTTATAGGTAAATTTTTAAAGAGGATAACTGGAGGCAAAACTTTGTTGAATTTATATATTAAATTGTTAATTTGTTTAAAATCGGCATTCTTTAAATAAAAATTTGGTAACTCACAACAAAACATCTTTTAAGTAACCAAAAGTTAATGCCACTCATCCATTGATACTGACGTAAATTATCGACACAGTTATAATCGTAACTCAAAAGACCTTTAAAAAAAGAAGTACTATTTCACAGCTGCAAAGGAGCACACAGATTTGTATTAGATTTTTATCCTCAATGCACAATATAGCTGTTTAAAATTTAGGTTTTTATCATTTTATTTAAATTTTCCTGGATTCAACACTTTATTTGCAAGTTTTTAGATTTTATATAAATCTGCTGTTAAAATACTTGCCTGTTTAATTGAAACATCATCTTTGAACATAGTATACTCAAATAGGGGAAGTCTGGACAGTTTATCGCATACCGTTTATAGTTTAAAGTAAGTCAACAAATCCATAAAATAAACTTTTTTAAAGTTATTTTTATCTTCTGATAGCAATCTATTAAATCTTTTAAAATTACTTGCATGATTGCAAAATCATGCAAGTAATTTTAAAAGATAGTTACAGTTTTAATGGTTTCATTTCCCAATAAATTACTATAAATTTTTACAACTGAGGCAGTTTTTATTATCGACGGAATGTTCCTATTATTTAATGAATGTTCTTAACAATTTTCTATCATATACCCTTTTTGAAAAGTTCAGACTTAAGTTTTTTTAGTTCAAAGCTCAGAGTATTTTGTATATTTCTGTAAATAAATTTCATTAAATGTTAAACAGATATTTTGCAACGTTTTGGGCCAATTTGGAGTAATGATTTTGCATATTATATTGTGTCAATATTACCAGAATGTGTTTTCGATAAAGAAAGCAAGGGAAAATTTTTCCAAATAATTTTTAATAGTGTTATAATGTATGCTTTAAATGCATGGAAGTACACACTAAAATAATGCATACATGTTAGTACTTTGTGATTTCTACTTTATTTTTTTTTAAGTTCTTCAAAAACGAAACCAAAAAGATTCTGCATGGTTTTGTAATTAAGTAGGAAAGTGTAAACATACATATCGTCGGGGTAAACATGCATATCGTCGGGGTAATGTGTAAACATACATATCGTCATACATATCGTCAAACAAACATATCAAAACATTATGTAAAGATAATAGACAACTCTTGTAAAAAACTTTATATAGGCTCACAGCAACTTGTATAATAACCTCAATAACTTCTAGTATGAAAATTTTATTAAATAGCATCTTGTAAAATACAATATAATTAATTTTTAACATTTGGTAGCTACATATTGTAGCAGCAATGTATTTAAAATTGTGTGCTCAATATTTTTTTAGTATTTACAATGTTAAACATTCTGAAACAGAATGACCAGATGACTACTTGTAATAGTAATTTTTCCATGACAATTGGAGGAAGAGTGGGTATTGCTAATAATCTTTTATTAAAAAAGATCTTTCAGCGTGCTCTTCTTGCTTTATTAATCAGGGTTTTTAATTAGCTCTAATTGTTTTATTAATCAGGGTCTTTTAGCCTGCTCTACTTGAATTGTAATAAGGAGTTTTGTACCAATAAAGAAGTTTTATTTCATAAAATTTCAAGAAAAAAATACTTTAAAACAAGGCTTGTTTTAAAGTACTTTCTTCTTGAAACTTTTGTGCACATATAACAGATGACTTAGTTGGCATATAATTTTGAATATTTACAAATAACTTTAAATTTTTTATGGTTTGTTGACATTAGCTGTAATTAAATCGATACATCTTGTTTTAAATCGTTTTATAAATAGCCAACAACACAACATTCAATATTTTTGTTCTACTAATAGAGCTTTAATTTTATATTGTATAAATTATACAATTATACAGTATAATTATTACTCTTTAATTCACAACCGCAAAAAACTGGCCTTTCTATTTATTCTGCTTTTGGAATTTTTGAATCTATTCCTTTTTTCACATTTTCAATATTATTCCGGAAAGTCCCTTTTCGATTTTATTCCGTTTTTCACAATTTCGATGTTATTCCGGAAAGTCCCTTTTCGATATTGTTCTTTTTTTCACAATTTCGATCTAATTCCGTTTTTTAAATTTTCGATACTATTCCTTTTTTCACAATTTCGATATTATTCGGTAAGTCCCTTTTCGATATTATTCTCTTTTGAGCTATTTCAAGATTATTCTGCTTTTCGGATTTTCGATACTATTCCATTTTTAACAACCTCAATATATTGTTTTTTTCGATATTATTCCAAAAAGTCCCTTTTCGATATTATTCCTTTTTTCACAATTTCGAGATTATTCTGTTTTTCGGATTTTCTATACTATTCCTTTATTTACAATTTCGATGTTATTCTTAATTTCGATGTAATTCCAAAAAGTCGCTTTTCGAGATTAATTAGTTTGACTGTTTTCGATACTGTTACTGCTAGCTTATACAAGTATTCTAATTTTAACAGCAAACCCATTTCGAATATCAAATTAAGTTCACACTGAGCTTTTAGGTAAAATCCAAAGAGGTCATCAACAGGCTTAGACTGGGCCGCCGGAATACCGGCAGATTCCCAGTGGGCCGGTTGACATTAAAAATTATATTATATTTTTAGTTAGGCTACATTTTATTTTCCAAATAAAATGAAAATTAAAATTTAACTAAAAATATAATAACTTTTTTTCTGGGCTCTAATTACATCTAATTAAAGGCCTTCTGCCGGCTTATTATATAAATTTTGGCGGTCATCTTGAGCTGATCGAAAGTAGTATCATATCAATAGTGAGTTTAAGCATGCGCGCGTTATCTTTAAGGATGTTAGTACAAGCGTTAGCAAGTGCGCTACCACTGCAAGTTTGAAAAACGTTAAGCACGTAAAAACTTCAACAAGCGCGTTTTAAGTCATTTAAGTCAATTATTCATAACTTATTTTTAAGTTAAAATTATTTCCAAAAAAATCTGCGCTATTATAAAATTATTTCCAAAAAACATCCGTGTAAACAATTAAAACGATCTTACAAGAAAATTTGCAATTTTCTTGCAAGAAAATTTGAAAATTTGCTTTAGAAAGTCCAGATGTTATAAAGACATATAACCGTTTATCTGTGAGTGCTCGCAAGGGTAAGAAAATCGTTTTTATAAAATGCAGAGAGCTTTGACTCCACTCGAGTGTGTCAAAATAAAAATTTGAGTTTTAAATTCATTAATTATTCATGTAGCGTATGTTTTTGAGATGTGGTAAGAAATAAAATTTCTAGCGTACGTTTTAAGTGCGATGCGTTAGAAAGGGTATTTCCCTGAGTCTTATTAATTATTTACGAGAAATTCTTTTGTATTCCTGCCACTGCCTCGAGATAACGCTTTTATGCTTAAACTCACTAATGTAAACAAACCAAATTAGTTAACAAATGTCAAACTTTTTATTTTATAATGACGTAGCTTTTAAATTTGTTATTGTTTACTGAAAGAAAAGTCACAGGTTGGTATTATTAATAACATTTTGTTGTTATAAACTATGTTACTATTTATGTTTGTTGTACTATTTATTTTGTTGATTGCACATCGAAATTGTTTCGGCAAGTATATAAACTCAATGGCGGATTTAGGCAAAAGCTAAAATAGGTTATATGACCTTATAGGCCTGAGGGAGATACGAGGCCCAACGCGCCCCAAGAAAAAAACAAAGAAAAATATGAAAAAGAAATAGAAAATAAGAAAGAAAAAGTAAAGTCATCTACAACTTTAGTTTCTTTTGAACTGTTTCAAACTAAACATTTGTATAACTATTAGACAAATAAATTTGATTTGAAACTTACGGTTTCAAATCAAATTTATTTTTCTAATAGTTATACAAATGTTTAGTTTTCAAAGTTCGAATACTATTTATCATTATTCTGTGAATAAATAACGTTTAACAATATTATATTATTGTTTAACCTTATTATTATTAAATTAACGTTTTATTTTTATGTTTTCATTTTATAAGACATCTATAATTCTAAAAAATGTCGCTTACTTATGTTAATATTGTGTATTATAAATATTTTTTTTGATTTTTATGATTAAATGCAAAAGGAGGGGCGCTGGGGACTCCGTCGAAACTTTATCCTTTGGGTTCCACATTGTTAGATCAGCATCTGTATGAACTGAAAAACAGAATTTATTTGTAGATGTTGTGCATAAGCTTGAAATAAAATGATATCTACTTAATATAAAATACTTAATATAAAATGAATTATTTTGTTTCCTACTTTTAAAATAATAAAATAATTGTTTTGTGTGTAAAACAATTTAAATAAAATTTCAAATTAATTTAGTTTATTTCCGACATGCATACTCTACCCAATAAAAAATGAATCAACGAAAAGGAGGTGCTGAGATAGAACGAGTAAGAAAGAAAACACGTTTAGAGAACGATGGCCAGAAATGTGAAAAGTTAACGAACATGTTTGCAACATCTTTTAGTACTAACTCAATTGTTAATACCAATATGGCTGATGTAGCAACAACAGAAATAATTACTGATCTCCATCCAATTTGCAATGCCGCTGATGCGGTATTATTATCACCTAATGAGGCAGGTGCACATGGTTTTAAATTTCAAACTGCAAATAGTTTTGATGACAATCAACCTCTTATCCTAACTCTGACACTCAATATAAATTAAGCAGTAATCAATGCAAGCCAAGTGAAGAAACTCAAAACAATTATTATCATTTTTTGAAACCACAAGCAGACATTTTGAAATCATTTTTTAAATTTCATCCGAAGCAAAACAATTTTGATCTAAACGGTAAAATTAATTACCAAAACATTTATTTCATAAATAATAAACCTCGTCACTGGCTGACCTTTAAAGAAAACACACAAAAGTTATTTTGTTCTTTTTGTCTGGCATTTAGCAAACCTACAGATCAATCAACGTTCATCAATGGATATAAAATTGCAAATTTCAAGCATATTTATCAAAGAATATCAGAACATGAAAGAAGTGCACTCCATGCAGCCTGCACAAAGTCGTATGTTTTAAAAATTAATGCCAAAGATATTATAAGGATTTATATGCGCCAACATGGTAAAGAGGTTAAAAAGAATCGTTTAATTTTGGAAAGAATCATAGAAAATTTAAACATTATTGTTAAGCGTGGACTTAGCTAAAGAGGTGCAGTAGAGTCAGGGTACACATTGCTTGATGACAGTGTAGATCATGGGAATTTTTTAGGGGTTCTTTTGCTAATTGGCAAATTTGATCCGTTGTTGGAAGCACATATCGAAGAGGTGGTTCAAAAAAGCAAATTCCGGCATGATTCAGTTGGCAACAGAAGAGGTCGTGGCGACTTGGTCACTTTTCTGTCAAAAACAACTGTTAATAAAGTCATTGGTGCAATAACAACATCTTTACCAAGAATGATGGTGGAAGAGATTAGGGAAGCTGGTAAGTTTAGTGTTCAAATTGATACCACACAAGATATTAATGTACAGAATCAGTGTTCTATTGTGATCCGATATGTAACCGAATCTGTACATGAACGTGTAATATCGATAGTCAATTGCACATCAACAACTGGAAAAGGAATATGTAATTTGGTTTGTGGCTTTTTGAAAAGATAGGCATTGATGTAAGTAAATGTATTGGCAATGCAACCGGTGGAGCCTCTAATATGCGAGGTCAATACAATGGATTCAATACCTGGTTAAATACAGTTTCCCCAGGTCAGATTTATGTTTGGTTTTATGCCCATGTTTTAAATTTGGTAATGGGTTACGTTACTAAAAAAGCTGTTGAAGTTGTTACCTTATTTGGTGTTTTGAACACATGTGCAGTATTTTTACGGGAATCATATATACGCTTCAATGTTTGGCGTGAATTTAGCAAATTGAAATATATATCTGTAATCGGTGAAACCCGTTGGTAAGGGAAAGAGAGAGCTCTTACTAAGGTACTCAGAAATTTCTTCATCAAAACCTCCGATCAAGAAACACAAGTTATTGATTTTTTGTACATTGACATGTTACAAATATTTCATAATATTTCTACATCAATCAAATTAAATAATGACGTCCGTTACAGAGCGAAAGCTCTTTTAGATTCATTGACAAGTTTTGAATTTATTTTGATAGCACAATTGTTTTTAAAAGTATTTGAGCACACAACGCCATTATCTGAATATTTGAAACAACTGGAATAGATATACTACGAGCCTATAATATGGTTCAAGACAGTATTAATGAATTAAGCAAAGTAGATACAAATTTTGATTCCATTTTTCAAGCAGCTACACATTTTTCAGAACTTGTGAACAGTGAACTGGGAAAAAGGAATTTTGACATTGAAATTCAGACTGGTTTGAAAGAGAAAAGAATTAGAGCAAATCAACTACTTGAAAGTGCAAAAGATAAATTTCGTATCAATGTTCACAACATGGTAATGGATCAAGTAATCAGTAGTTTAAAACAGAGATTCTCAGAGCGTGGCAGTCTATATGCTGATTTATCTTGTTTAGATCCGAGAGATTTTGCAGAAATTTTGAAAAAAATGCCTAGTGGCGCAAAGTTTGATGCTAGTGTAACAAAAGATCAGCTTCAAGCGGAATTATCAGACTTTGCAAGGAAATGGGAAAGTTTCGAAATAACTCTTGAAGATGAATAAAGTTTGATATTTGATACGGAAGTATCTGACTCTGTCTCGGACAATATGCAACTATATAAATCCAAAGAATCTGAAAATGTCTTTACAATCCCAGAAGTGGAAAACAGTGACAGCCACAGAAATAAATGCAAATCTTGCAAAAAATGTATTGTTTGTTGTTACTTTGTCCTCCAGAAGTTTAACTTGCATAGCCTTGCGTAGTCAAATTTGTTTCTGGCTTACAAATTTGTGCTGACACTATCCTCATCATAAGTTGCTTTTAAAAGGTCATTTTTGAAATTGAAATATATTTTGAACAGATTAAGAAACTTGATTAGCCAGTCAAGTATACAGTCATTCATGCTGTGGCCGTATTCTCATCTCTCCGTTAAGCTTAACGGAGCTTTTGTCTGAAATTTCATTACAATATTTCTAAGTAAAGAAATCACAAAAACTTATATAAATTCGTTAAAATAAAACTTATACCAAAATAAAACATTTATGTTTAAAAAATTATAATTTTAAATAAAATTTTTATTAATGTAGTTTAAAAGAAATTTTTGACTAAAGCTCCGTTAAGCTTAACGGAGAGATGAGAATACGGCCGCGGATGTCTTGTGAAAAAGACCTTCCGAGAATTAATAAAGATGTAATAATTGATGTCTTGGCATCGACTAGTCAAACGATGAAAAAGTTGCTATACTAGTCAATATTGAATAGCAATTGTGTCTACTATTTCTAGACTCCAACTTACAGCAGTGTTTTAGAAATATTTATTTTTATCAATATTTAGGTTGGGAAGTTTAAATATTTTTTTTTATACTTTAAATAATAATAAACAATAATGCGCCTAAAAATAAAAAGTCCTTTACTAATATGGGTTCCCACTCGGCATGCAAAGCATGCAATTGTTTAAATAGACATGCAAAGCATGTAAAAGCATGCATTTTTGTTAATTAAGCATGCAAAAACAAAAATAATCAATTTTCAAATTAAGTTTCTAAAAATTCATTTTTTTTAAAAGACATTACGGTGTAGTTTTTGTATAAAATTTCATTTGAAAATAAAATGTCTATTAATAAACAATGTTTTAATATTATTTACATTTTATTAATCATAATAATAAATTATTCTATTAAATTTATTTAAAACTGCTTTTTGTTTGAAATATTTTGGTTAATTTAGATTTTCTAGATTTAATGCAAACTAAAATATATAAATGGGCAAGCCCACTTACCAAAAATCTTGGGAAAGTAGATTCAAATGGGTCACAGGTGTTAAAAACGATTTAAGTTTACCATATTGCATTTGTTGCAAGATATCTTTCAGTATATCTGCCAGTGGCATTAGTCGACTTGTGAAGCACGATAAAGGTAAAAAACATGTTAGCAAAGATTCTTGTAAAATATCAAACAACCAAAAGCAGTTCAATGAATCAGTTAGACTTTCAAATGTGGGATGTTCGAATGCCCATATACATGATCAGATCTCTCATGCAGAAATTATGCAAGCTTTACATGTTGTCAATTTTAATTATAGTTTCAAGTCAACAGAAAATGACAACTTAAGATTTACCTCTCTTTTCCTGATTCTGTTGTGGCAAAGTGTTACAAGCAAGGTGAATCAAAAATTAAATATCAAGTACAATTTGGAATTGCCTCTTATGTTAAAAGTATGCTAAAATCTGATATTAAAAAAACACCATTTACTTTTAATTTTGATGAGACAACAACTAAGCAAGTAAAAAAACAGTATGATGGATATCTCCAGTATTGGTCAGACAAAAAGGGAGAAATTTTAACGTCATATTTTGGTTCTCTGTTTATTGGTCATTGTGATAACAACCAATTAGTTGACCATTATTTTAAGTTTGAAACTGACTTGGAGTTGGATTCTGTATATCTTTGATATGTTGGGATGGATGGGCCAAATGTTAACAAAGTCTTTGAAATGAAGTTGTCACTGGATTTAAAGAAAAAGTCTAAAAATATTTTTATTAAGCTCGGTACATGTAACCTTCATAAAGTCCATACTGATTTTAGAAAAGACATTAAAAAGCTTTCCTTTGATTTAGATGAACTTTTCATTGATGATCACTTTTTTTTTAAGTTTTAAGTTATTCTGATTTAGTTGATGTAACTAATTTGGTTGCTGAGTTTGCCAATAAACATATAGAAGCGTGATGGTTTTCTATAAAATATGTTGTTGTTAGGATTTTGGAACAATGGGTGAACCTTAAAGAATATTTTTTAACATTTCTTCCAAAACAAAAAAACTTTAATGCTTTGTTTAAAACAGGAGATACAAAAGAATTTGTGAAGCTCTGCGCAATGATATTCAGACTCTAGGTTATTTAGGTTTTTATGCCTTCTCAGCACAAGATTTTGAAGCATTTTTAGTACAATTTTAAACAGAATCTCCAATGATTCACATGCTTTATCCTGTAATGTGTAAGCTATTAAACTCTTCACTTCAAAAATTTATTCTTCCAAAAAAGTTAAAAAATGATAATGGAGAGTTCAAGTCACAGACTGAAGTTTTAATGATTAATTTCTGCAAAATTGAAAACCATAAAAAATTAAGTTCAATTGAATTAGGAACAAAAGTCAAATTGCTGTTGCATGGAGCTGCTCTACCTAATTCAGCAGATGAAAAATTTAGGATTGAGTGCAAAGATTTTATTGCTTCTGCATCATATTTACAAGAAAACTTACCTTTTCATGTAAGCATGCTCAATTTCTTTATTCAAAAAAGCGTATTGCTCCAGGTGCAGCAAGTGCAATATCTAATTTAACATTGAAAGTCGCTTCAGTATTAGAAAAACGACTTGGCCCGGGTTTTCATCTAAATGATATTTCTTCAACCAAAGAATCTCTGTGTGATAAATCTAGAGATCAATGGTTGTCTTATCAGAGTGAGGTAATTCCAGAACACTTTTATATAAATTCACAACTACCTACTACATCTGTCGCTCAACAGCAAACATCATATTAGTCTTATGCTATTAGTACTTGTTACTTAAAAAGTATAAGCAAACACTCCAAATATAAGCGAATTGATAATTATTGGAGTCAAGTGGGCAATATATGTGATGAAGCGGACAATTTAAAATTCGCTCAGCTGCTTGCACTTGTTAAGTGTGTTTTAACTCTTAGTCATGGCAACAGTTCACCCGAAAAAGGAATTTCTATAAATAAGAACTTTATAGAAGCTCACAGTACCAACTTAAAAGAGGACACCATTGTTACTTTGAGATTAGGTATGGTTTAAATAACAATATTTTTATCTTTTTCTTTTTTGGTTATATTACAACATTTTATGATAAATAGTTTGATTTATTGCAATACTTTTTTTAGTTAAAGATGAACTCAATCAAGTAAAAGGAGTTATGAATTTTCCAATAACAAGTAACTTAATTAAATGTTGTAAGGAGTCTCATCAAAGATATAAAGTTTATTTGGCTGAGCAAACTAAATTAGTAAAGGCTGAACCAGAAAAAGTAAAGCAAACAGAGTTGACAAAATCTTTACTACAGCAAAAAACAGATCTCGAACTTATTGAAGCAGATATAAGGTATATTGTTTACCATTGTTTTAATAAAATGTGTATATTTTCTTTATTTTATTGTTTGAAATTTTGTCATTGAATAAAAACATAACTAATAGGACTTTTATTGAATAAAATATTTAAATTTTATTACATAAAGGGTATGCAAAGCTGGCATCGAGGTTGCAGAAACTGCTATTGATGAAGGTAATGGCAAACACTACTAAAAGTAAAGTTAGATAGAACTGTATGCCAAACTTTACAAGCTATGATTGACATGGGAATAAAGCGTGAAAAGGAATTACAAATAAATCTTTTCAATTTAAAAAAAAAGAAAAAATTAGTGAAATAAAGTTCTAATGAAAAAACTTTTTTTCCTAACTTTTTATGTTATTTTTTATTTAATAAAATATCAAACTTTATAAATTTTGAAACATATAATATATTATTAAATTATATTAATATACTATAATAATAAGTACATTTGTTTTGAGTCTAAAATATAAAAGAAACCTGTTTTAATGCAAGATAGTTATTAAAACTAAAAGTAAACTTTAACAGTTAATGTTGTTAACATGAGTTAGTGTTGAGTGTTATGTGTTGACTAAAATTTTGCTGTCTTTGTTATATATATATATATATATATATATATATATATATATATATATATATATATATATATATATATATATATATTATAAACCAATTGCTTTGTATGTGTATACATATATCTATATATATATATATATATATATATATATATATATATATATATATATATATATTAAATATATGCAACATACAATGAAGTGGGCCGCCGTGACCAAATTTCCCGGGCCGTTTTTTCAAGCCAGTCCGACCCTGTTCATCATGTTTTGAATTTTAACTTCAACACCATACCAAATGATCAAATGGATATAGAAAATTCAATTAAAACCACAAAGCTACTATTTAGAAGAGGAAATTATTAAAAATTCACAGAGTTTTTGAATAACCATAACTGGAACGAGGAATTCAAAAATTTAGACATCAACCAGAGTTATTTAAAGTTTACGAAAAGAGTTGCTATGAATGTATACCTAAATTAAAATCGAACAAAATAAATTTCAGAAGCAATAAGAAGATCTTCATGGATTAATGCACAACTTAAGCACGAAATAAGACTAAAGAGAAACCTTTGGTATTGTTACAAAATATCAGATTTTAAAAATAAAGAGCTAAATCAAGAATATAAAGAAAAAAATAAAAGAGTAAAAAATCTAGTTAAAAGTAGCATAAAAGCATACGAAAGGAAAATCGCAGTAACGGGTGATGCGAAAGTTATCGGACAAATCCTAATTTCATTATTTAAGCATAATAATTAGTTTTTGTGGTTTTATGCGTAGGCATAAACTTTCTATAAAATATAAACTTTAGTATTTGAAACACAATTATTTAAAATGAGGTTAAATGCAGCTGAACGAGAATCTTTTCGAAAGCGACAAAAATGTTTTTTGTAAATAAACCTAATATAAAAAAAATAAAAATCGTAAATCATTTTGAAAAGGAAGGATTTGCTCGAAGTACAATATATGATAACCTAAAAAGACTTGAAACTGTTCAATCGTTTTCTGATAGAAAGCACCCTGGTCGTCCGACATCCTGGACTAGAGAAAAGAAAGCCGAATTAACGAGACTTGTCAACAATCGAAAAGGGGTCAGTCAGAGAAAAATAGGAATTAAATTCGGTGTAAATCAATCGAAAATTGGTCGTCAGTTACAAAAAATGAATATTAAATATAGAAAACGTGAAAAGACTCCAAAATACACTATAGAACAACAAATGAAGGCAAAGAAAAGAAGCAGGAAACTATTTAACCAACTCTATAACACAAAATCGCTTCTAGTCATCGATGACGAAAAATACTTTTGTTTTGCAGGGGACGACAGAAAGTGTTCGTTTTATAGGAAAAGAGAAATTTCCAAAAACATTATTAATGTGGATAGCCATATCTGACCGTGGTATGTCCGAGCCATTGTTTTGCACTTCCAAAGCTGTAGCGATCAACTCATCAATCTAAATTAATGAATGTTTAGAAAAACGACTTCTTCCATTTATTCACAAGTATCATGGAGACTTAAACTATTTATTTTGGCCAGATTCAGCAAGTTCTCATTATTCTAAAGATTCTCTAAATTGGATGGACCAATATGTCTATTACGTTGATAAAGAATCCAATCCCCCAAATGTGCCTTAAGCACGACAAATTGATAATTTTTGGCGACATTTGGCACAGGAGGTTTACGAGGGAGATTGGCAAGCTTCAACAGAGTTTAATACGATCAATCAAAACTTGCTCTTCAACAGAGCAAGTTTTGATTGATCGTATTAAACTAAAACTACAAGAAATTGATTTAAACTTTTTACAGTCGCATATGAAAGGCGTCAGAGCAAAATTGAGATCAATTGCAGATGGTGATGTTTTTTCATATAAAATATAATATATTTTTATTAAAAGATAAATGCTTTATTTTAAAAAAAATATAATAGTACTTTGTTTTTTTTATTTATAATTAAGTTATTGACGTTTTTATTTTGTCCGATAACTTCCGCATCACCCGTTAGAATTAAAACAAAACCCAAAACAAATTTATGCTTATATCAATAGTAAAGTTAAAGTTAAGGACCACATAAGGTCACTTATTACCAATAAAAACGAGTTATCTGATGATGTACAGTTTATAGCAAACTATTTAAACAGGTTCTTCTGTTCCATATTTACCGATAAAAATCTTAAAGTTATTCCATTATGTAAAGGTGTAACAAATTCAATTTGTCCGATTTCTTTGTTCAACGAAACTGATATAGCAAACAGATTATCTAAATTTAATGTAAAAAAAAGCTCCAGGAAGTGACAAAGTTCACCAATTAGTCCTAAATAATTGTGCAAAAAGTCTTAGCAAACCGTTATGCATTATTTTCAACCGATCGCTAGAATCGGGAACATTACCAGCACTTTGGGTCGAAGTAAAACATTACGCCGTTGTTTAAAAAAGGAGATCGCTTAAAGGCTGACAACTACAGACCAATCTCTTTAACCTTGTAAGTATGCAAGCTAATGGAAAGTTTTGGCAGAGATACAATAATGAAACACCTTGTTGATAACAATTTAATAATCAAAGACCAACATGGTTTTATAAAAACAAAAAGCTGTATTACAAACCTGCTAGAAACCTTGGATAAGCTTACTAATCTTATAGAAAAAGGTATCTGTGCTGATATTGCCTTTTTAGATTTCGCAAAAGCTTTTGACTCGGTTGCACATGTAAGATTAATTCTCATATTGGAGTCAGTTGGTATAAAAGGGTTATTACTTAATTGGTTTCGTTTTTGAATAACAGAAAACAAAGAGCAGTTCTAGGGAAATATGTATCAGAATGGAAACTGTAAAAAGTGGAGTACCACAAGGATCAGTTCTTGGTCCTTTACTTTTTGTAATTTTCATCAATTACTTAACACAGGGTTTAAATAACAAAGTTAAGTTATATGCAGATGACACTAAAGTGATAGCAAAAATAAATAAAAATTCGCATAATAATTCCCATCAAGACGGCTTGGATTATCAAGACGGCTTGGATCTCTTTCAAATTTCTTGGTCAAATAAATGGCTAATAAGCTTTAATAGTAATAAATGCAAGATAATGCACATAGGTCATGGTAACCCAAAAAATAAATACACACTAAAATGCAATACTGAAGCATTAGGAGCCACAAGAAAAAGTCTTAAAGAGAATCGTTATCACGAGACTCAGGTGTGTATATATAAACATGTATATATATATATATATATATATATATATATATATATATATATATATATATATATATATATATATATATATATATATATATATATATATTTTTGCCATATAAATCTATTCAAGTCGTAAACCATAATATGATTACAAATAGCAGGGGCAAGAAGAAGACATAATTGGTCTTACCACAAAGCCTCTTAGTCTATATTCCGTAAATATAAAACAACAAAAATTAAAAAACATAACAATATATAATATAAAACGCTTTTCTAAAGACTTTTCTAAAAATCATCGGTCCTTAAGTCCTACTTTAACTTTTTGCTTTTGTATTGGTTTAGGAAAATTTAAAAAAAAAAAAAGAAAAAAAAAAGTAATTACAAAGAAACTATATTACTAAAAAGCATGCAAACAAATACGCATAATCCTGAAGCTTTCCTTATACACCAGCATATACCTTGAAATATGTGAATAATTCTTATAAACCATCATTTATATATATATTAAAAAAAAAAAAAAAAAAGAAGCATTGAAGCAATAACAAGTGGCACAATCCTTTTCTAAGATCATCAAGCCGATTATGATAAACCTCTAACTGTTGGGTAAGTTTAACAATAGCAATCATTAAAACTTCAGAAAAAGCTGAGCGCTACGTCGTTCATCAGTAGTTTTTGCTTAAATTTGTTTTTAAACTCATAAGGCGCAGCAGTTGTTTTAAGTTCATTAGTTAATATTTTATTCCATAATTTTGGCCCTCTAGTAAAAATAAAAAACACAGTCGCCGCAAAATAACTTTTGGGTTGAATATAACTGTTATTTGAAAATCTGGTTAGATATTTATTCTGATTTATTTTGAATAATAGGTAAAATATTTTAGGAGATATATTTTTATTATTTTGAACATAAATATAAGAATTTGATAGACAATTAATTGATAAACATTGATTATATTTGAATTAACAAATAATGCTTAGGTGTGTGTATAACGGCCCACATTGGAAGTGATTCTGATTGCATGCTTTTTATTTGTTAAATAGATTTTTTTTTTTTTTTTTAATTTGTTCTGCACCATGCAATGTTTGCATAATTAAGATTGCAATGAACGAACGAGAAATATAAAAGCTTTAAGCAAGTTGGATTTAAAAAAGGCTTAGCTCTGCATAGCATGCCTATGTTCTTTGAGATTGTATTTTCGAGATAATTTTTGTGATCTCTCCACGCCACATTTTCAACAAGAAGCATGCCGAGAAATTTTAAAGTGGTTTCTCTTTTAATTTCCTGAGTGGCAATACAAAGTTTTGGTAGTTTCAAAGGAAATTTAACTCGGTCATGAAAACGATGGAAAAAAGTATATTTTGTTTCGGTTACATTTAGAGATAATTTGTATGCATTAAACCATTCAGTATAATTTAATAGCTCTTTTTTTACTGACTTAAACAGAATGTTTATATCATTATAATAGAATACATAAAATAGATTTGTGTCATTTGCAAATAAAATTGTATCTAATTCAGTACAAGCTTTGCTTAAATCATTAATAAAGATGAGAAATAGGAGTGGTTCTAATATAGATCCCTGAGGAACCCCACATGTTATGTTCATATTGGTTGTTTTACCTTTATTATAAGAAATGTTATGTTTTCTATTTGACATATAGCTTTTAAACCACGCAATATTTATATGTTTAATACCATAGTTTTCTAATTTTTTTAATAAAATGTAATGATCGACAGTGTCAAAAGTCTTATTGAGATCAATCGATACATCTAATGTATATTTATTATCATCAAATGATTTAAAGATATCATGAACAAGATGAACAATAGCCTGATCAGTAGAGTGGCTCTTTTTAAACCCAAATTGCTTACTATGGAGAATATTGTTTACATCTAAAAAGTAATACAATCTTTTATATATAATGTGCTCTAAAAACTTTGAATAGCATCATAGTATGGAGAAAGGCCTGTAATTGGAGACACCAGTCTCATCTCCTAATTTTAGTATAGGTATTACCCTTGCAACTTTAAGTTTATTGGGAAAGATTCCTCGTTCTAAAGAGAGCGTAAATATATGCAAAAGCGGTAATTACTAAATTACTGCTTACATCATCAACTCCATTACCTTTATTTGGTTAAAGTAAGTACATGGCATCAAGCAATTCTGTTTCTGTTAACATATTTTTGTCCATTGTATTATTATTAGAGTTAAGATATGATTTGAAGCAGTGGTGGATCCGGGTCATTGTTTAGGGGGGTTAAGTTTGCTAATAAATATATTGAATGTATCTGTATATAAATATCTTGAAAAAATCAAACGTTGAAAATAAATATTTAGTCTATTATAAGGGACGGATTCATATCCTCGAGGGCCCTAGGTAGAAAAAATACGGGGGGCCCTAAACACTCCTAAATACCACAATTTTTTTTCCACCTTACCCCATTTAAAACAATACTTCAAAAAAATATCCACGGTACCCTATTTAAAAAAATGAGCCCGCTAAAATCATGGTGCACAGGCTGCAGTCTTGCCTGCCTATAGGTAAATCTGGCCCTGTATGTAATGTGCAACAAAAGACAAAATAATTTTTTTAGTATATTCTTTTTTTAAATAAAGGCTTTTGTAAGTCTAAAAAACTACAATATAAAATTTTACCATCACATTGCTTGTATGCTTCCAGTGCACATTCAGGTAGGTCTCGTTGCTTTTTGATGGCGTCTTTCCATTTTAGCTCCCAAAATTCAAATTCTGAAGAAACTTTCATTAATTGGACAATCTCATCCACAGTATTTATGTTGGGCAGCCCTTTCATAAAACTCGGTATAATAGTTATGGATGCTGTTAACTCTGTCTAAAGTAACAGGCTTGAGTAATTACACTTGACCGTGTATTCCCCCAACTTTTGCAAAAAGAAAGCAATACTTACAAAAAATTCCATAAAGGCATTCTGAAATCATTATCCACAGAAATTTATGTATATGTTTCTCGGACAAAAAGCAATTAACATACTTACCCTTCTTTAAATACACAGAATATGGATATTTGTAAATTGGACCAGGAAACCAATTGCATTTCAATATTCGGTATTTATCTTGTTCAGTTACCTGACGTGTTAAAAATGCCCCAATGTCTATAGGCAAACAGCTACCATCTTTTGTCGCGCGTATTGAATCTTCTTTATTAATTTCTGCGTTAGTTTTACTTGTAAAATTAGCAGCATCCATACCAAATCCAGGTTCTGGAGAAAAAGGACTAAGTAAAGTAGCAGTATTTTTTGTAATTCGAGTAGGTTTATTTATAGTTGGAATAAATCCATTTTGAAACATAATATTAAGAAAAGTTCCGACGTCTTTGTTTTTGTCTTATTCGAGCAAATCTAAATTCATCTCGCCTACATAAACGCATTTCCCACATAATTCTTCGCTTATAATTAAGCTTTTAATTTGTTTGTTAAATACTTTTTTATGTCAGAAGGCGGTATATAAACGACATGTAAAATTGCGTTCTCGCAAGTTTTGTTAACAATTCAAAATCATGCAAAATATTTTTTGCGTAGTTTGAAATCTAAAGAGTTGTGAATAAAAATACACAATCCTCCACCTGTTTTTTCAGAGTCTCTAATTTGATGAAAGACTTTATAATTATTAAGTTAAAAATTAGAATTGTTTTCAATTTCCTTGTCACTACACGAAGTTTCGGTTAAACATAATTTGAAAGTAAATTTTGACGCTAAACAAAAGTTGTTTAAATTTCTCAAAACTTTTTTGGAGGCTCCCAATGTTCAGGTGTAGGATAGATAACGTAGTTGAATTTATGTCAGCAGTAATACTTGAAATATCTGAACTACAATAATAAGGACTTATATTTAATATTCCCTCTTCATCATTATAAAACTTAATATCTATATCTGATTGATTTTTTAACGGTATATATTTGTTTATTAGGAAAGGTTCAAAATTATTTATGTCAATATTGTTAAAAGCACTATTATCAAAATTATTCCTAAATAATTGATTAGTTTCCATTTTAAAAGTATAAATAACAAAAATTACCATTTAAAAAATTATAAATAACAAAAATTAATAAAGATAACAAATATAAATAACACAAATTAATTTCTTTTCCTTTCAAATCCATTCATGAACGATTATTTCAAATGATTTAAAATGGGAACATCGTGTTGAGTCGTATTGTTAACAAAGCTAATAGTAAGTTGGAGTTAATATAACACGCATTCAACTATATCGACAAAAATACTATGAAACTATTATACATATCACTCGTGCGACTTCACTTAAAGTATGCATTTCAAATACGTAACCCATACTACGGTAAAGATATTAATCTTATAGAAAGAGTCCAAAAACGAGCAACTAAAATTTGTTTCCCAAAAGGTATTAACTATGAACAACGGTTAAAAAACTTTCAAAATTGGTCGATGAAAGAGTAACTAATACTAAGCTGAAAGAATAACTACGAGAGAGCATGATCAGAAATTAAGAAGACAATATGTAAGAAACTCACATTCTAGGCATAATTTCTTCATTAACCGTGTTGTAGAAGCTTGTAATATCCTAGATCAAGATGTTATTAATGCAAATTCTGTAAATGATTTTAAAGACGCTTTAATGAAAAACGGCTATTATAGTCTAACACGTACTGTCGTTTGACTCATTTTTCTTGGTAAAACAAGAAAACAGCATTTGATATTATATTATAAAAATCAAATAAAAATAAATACTTGAATTATTTTTAATAATTAAGATACCAAGTACAATTGTATAAAGAAAAAAAAATGTTTTTAACATGTATTTATAAAAATGAAATAAAAATAGACACTAGTATTTTTGAAATCATAAAATAGGTATATTTTAGGAGATTTAAAGTTGGTTTGAATAATTACATGCGCAGCAGATTTTATAATATATTTAGTTTTAACAAAATCATACCGATTAAGTGTATGCATGTTTGACTTTAGTTAGTTTGAGGTAGAAGTTGAAATAAAAGAAAAAACTTTTATTTTATGCTAATTTCAAAGAAAATAGCTTATACAAATATACAATAATAAAACATTATTATTTCAAACTCTATACTATAACATTTGTTTTAAAAAAAAATTTGTTCATACATGCATATAGTTATAAATTTATACACAAATTAAAAAATGTTGTGTTTTCGAAAGAAATTATTACTCGATTTTTAATCACTTTTTGATACTGTTTTTGACTATTCTTTCAAAAAAAAATATTAGACCTATATATTTTTGAATAGCATGGATATTTTTGAAAAGCCTGGATAATGTAGTATTTATTAGTAATAATAATAATTAAATTACATCTTTTTTTATTTTGGACGAAAATGAAGTTTTTCAGACCACTTTGCAATGCCACGCAGCAGCTAATCAAAATGCTTCAATATGAAATTGGCTGCTCTTTTCAGTATGAACACGGCTGCTTTTTTCTATATGAAAAGAGCAGCCGTGGCGCAGTGGTAGCGCACTTGCCTCAGAAACAAAGTATCCGTGGTTCGAGCCCCACTTCTGGGCAGGTTTTGCGACATTGGTTGGAAGGAGGCATGAATCTCCAAATAAATGCTCTTGCACGGCGCTCTGTGATAAGACTGCAAAAACCTCTTGGGGCACCAAAAACAAAATACAAAAAAAAAATTAAAAAATCGGGAAAAATATTACAAAACTTCAGAAAGATTAAGATTAAAGAAAAATCACAATGGACAACTATTTTGTATCGGTTGTGTACAAGATGAACACCCATTTTTTTTATCACGCAAGCATCCACTCTCAAACTTGGTTTTTAAAAGAGCACATACATCATGGAATGGTTGGCCTAACTGTCATAATTTTTTGAGTATTAATGAAGACTGTCATAATTTTTTGAGTATTATCGAAGAAATCTCCCTTGTTCTAGGGAGATTTCTTCGAAAGGTGGGTTTGGTAAAAAGATTATTACATAAAGCAACTGGAAGACTGTCTGACTTTCAAGCCACTTAAAGAAGTTTTGATGGATATTAAAAGTACACTAAACAACCAACCATTAGGATATCTTGAAAATGATATTCAACTTCCAGTATTCCCAGGAAAAAAAGTTTTTTAGAATTTCTATAAATTTTTGAGACATAAAGCCTATAGAAATTCTACAGCATTTTATAGAATTTCTATAAAATCTCTGTTAATTTCTATAGAAATTCTTACAGAATTTTTTTTCTACTTTTTTTTCTATAGAAAAAATAGTTTTATGGCAATTTCTATCGAAATTTATTGAAATTTTATAGAAGCTCTATAGAAATTATATAAAAATTCTACAAAATTTCTATAGAATTTCTATAGACCATGTATTTCAAAAGTTTATAGAAAATTTATAGAACTTTTTTTCCTGGGTTAACACCAAACATAACACTACGTAAGGTAAGGATATTAACAAGCCCTTAGAAAATAAAGATAATGATAAGTTATTTAATACTCATTTTATTTTAGCATTCACATCATCGAATGTCTTTCTCCAGATTTTTTCTTTCTAATTGTTTTTTTTTCATAAAACCTTTAGTATTTTTGCTAGTTCGAACATATTCGAGTTCGAACATGCTCGAACTTTTCGACAAACATTCAGCATTCAGGTTCAAACTTATTTTCCCTAAAAAAGTTCGAACCTTTAAACTATTTTTAAAACAATGCATTATCTTTTTGGTCTATATGTGCTTTGTTTGGATGAAAACTTAAACCATTTAAACATCTTGGCAATTGCCATTTACGTTATTTTTTTTTTGTTTTGTTTATTTTTTGCCATTTAATAATATATACGGTTTCAAAACATATAAATAAAAATGAATATTGGCGGGGCAAGAAGAAGATATATTTAGCCTTATCACCGAGCCCCATTTTCACATATTTACAAAAACCATAATAATTAAAAATCTATAGTTAACAAACAATTTGTTAAAAAAAGTAAAATAGATAATAATTCGTTGTCATTTAAAGAAAAATTTAAAGAATCAAAATTTAAGGAAAGAGTAAGATCAAGTGAATAAGAAAAAATTAATAAGATATTATCATTTGCTTAAAATTTAAAAATTGAAACTAAGATTTAAAGATAAAAAGTAAATAAATTAATATACAACATAGAAATAACATAAATAAATCAGTATACTACATAGAAATAACGTATATAAATTAGCAAACGCCATAGAGGTAATACCATAATTAAGGTAATAAAAAAAAAATGTTGATACACTCAGTGACATAATTTTTGTATAAATAATTTTTTGTATTTCGAGTTTTAATTAAAAAAAAAATTTAAATTCGGAAATATTAAAATCCATAAGTAAGAATGCCTGTTTTGATTCATTTCTAATAACCATAAGCGAGATCTCGTCTCGTTCTCGTTTCTCGTGAGAAATGGGACTTCTCGTGAGAAACGAGAAATAGAAAATTTTCGCGAGAAGTAGAACGAGACTTAAATATTATATTATTTTCCAAATTAAAAATTATTATAATTTACAAAATGCTTAATAATTTGTTTTTTTAATTAATTAATATTTTGACTCCGTAATTTTAATAAATCTAATTAAAAATTTAATTTGTTTTTGACAAAAACAAATTAAATTTTTAACTAGATTTTTAATTAGATTTTTTTAATTAGATTTTTTTTAAAAACCTAATTAAAAAATTTTAATTAGATTTTAAATATTTTTAATTAGATTTTAAATACAAAAACTTTTTGTATAAAATGGTGCACTTTCGACTTAATTTCATTAGTTTACCAGTGGAGTTCAACTTGACACATATTGTTCATATTGAAAAGAAATATTCTTGCCTCATTTCAACGATCAAAAATGTCACCAAGAAAAAACAAAATCTGCAGCTATTTTCAAAAAACAAGTGACGGTGCTTAATGCAAGGCGTGCAAAAAGTCTTTGAAAACAAAAGATGGAAACACAAGCGGACTTCATCGTCACCTCGAAAAAAAACACAAGATTACGATGAGTATTCTGAAAAAACTGACGACTCTCTTCTTCCTCCTCCTAAGAAGAAACAACGAACCATAGTCGAAATGCTTGAAACAAAGTCCAAATATGACAAAGACAATTCCATTCAAATACAGTTTGACTCTGCAATGCTGGATTACTTATGCACTGATCTGACATCCTTTTCAGCAGTCAAAGGAAGAGGTTTCAAGAAATTGTTTGACATTGCAAACCCTAAACTGAGCCTTCATCACAGAACAACATATTCAAGAAAGCTTTCAATTCGGTCAAGAGAAGTTCAAGCTGGAATGAAGAGCATAATAACGGAGATTACGCCAAATCTAAAAAGTGCTGCATTTACTTCTGACATTTGGACTTCTAGAGCTCAAGACAGCTACATCTCTTGGGCTTTTCATGCTATTGACAAAAATTGGAAACTACATCACTGGACTCCCCATGTCCAACAGTTCCCAGGCAGACACACAGGTATCTTAATTGAAGGAAAGCTGGATTCTTTCTTAGAAGAACTAAATTTGCCTGCTGATTTACCAATATACTGCGTGAGCGACCAGGCAAGAAACATGAAACTTGCAGTGAAATTGTCAAAGCGCCTTGACCAATACTTGTGCAACAATCATATTTTGCAATGTGCAGTTCGAGACTCATTTGGAATGACTGCTGGAATGGATGATGCGTTGCAAACATGCAAAGATTTGGCTTCTTTAACTCACCAGTCAACAGTTGCAGCTGAGTTGCTTGAATCAGAATCAGACGCTCAAGGAATCAATTTTAGACAGTTACGCCAATCTGTTGACACAAGATGGAATAGTGAACTGGATTGCATGGCTTCTGTCCTACATCTAAAGAGTGCAATTATCAGCTTATGTGCAAATGAAGATATTTTTTCTTCAAAGACCATCAGTGCATCACAGTGGAAATCAATTGAGGGAGCAGTAGAAATTTTGGCACCACTTAAAGAAGCTACAGAAACGTGGTCGGCTGAGTCTATTCCAACAATTAACACTGTCGCTGATTCTCTTTATTTAATCCATGACAAAATTAATCAATTTATTGAGACGGATGGAAAAAATGGTTACGGTGTCTTGTATGCAAAAAACTTGAAAAGCTGCATTGAGAAAAGATTTCCTCTTTGTCACACTGGAAACTTATTAAATAAATTGTTTTCTATTGGCCAAATAACTTTTGAACCAAAGTAAATTGTTATTTTTTACTCCATAGTGTTCAAGTTTTTTTATTAGTATATTATGATTAACGGTATCAAAAGCTTTGGACAGATCAATGAAAACTCCTAAGGTAAAGTAGTTACTACTGAATGCACTTATTATTTGATTGCTAGTTCAACCACTGCATGTTCCGTTGAATTTTTTTTTTTAAACCAAATTGTTTTGAAAACAACATGTCGGTTTCTGATAAGTGATTTAAAAGCCTATTATACGTTATTCTCTCAAGTAGTTTTGAAAAACAAGGTAAAATAGATATAGGCCTATAATTAGAGATATTTGAGTCATCTCCGGACTTAAATATCGGCGTGATTCGTGCAATTTTTAGCTTTTCAGGGACAATACCTGCTTTAAATGAAAGATTAAATATGCGAAATAACGAGGGTTTTATTATATTATATACTGATTTTACAACATTAACGTTAATTTTATCAAAACCAGCACTTTTGTTAGTTTTAAGGTAAAAAAAAGGCGGTTTGAAATACAATTAGTTTTAAAATAGGTTCATGCATAACTTTATTGTAATTTTTTAAATAAGATTCAAATGGTGTTGAATTCATAAGAATTTTTAATGGCAAATTCGGACCGGCATTAGTAAAGAAGCTGTTTAGTTTTTCAGCAATAATTGATTTATCATAAATTGTGTTTTTATCAGTTGTTATTTTTTGGCAGAATGTTTCTCGCATAATTATTTTTTCCGATTATTTCTTTAATTATACTCCATGTTTTTTTAGTGTTTTCGGTGGCTTTACTTTAGTTTGGCATAATAAAGCTTTTTTGAGTTTCTTTTTTCAAATATACTTTTATAATTTTTATATATCATTTCTTTTTTATAAGTTTTTTTTTTTAAGTACTTATCATATAACTTTTGTTTTCTTTTTGAAGATTTTAGTTAAAACAGTTTTGGTTTTTACGATATTTTTTTTCTTCAGGAAATGCTTGATCATATTGCTTGCAGAATTGATTTAAAAATAGATCATACGCGTTGCTAACGTCATGTGACTGCAATACCAGATTCCAATCAATGTTGTCTCTTTAAAGATTTTGAAATTGTTTTACCGAGTTTTCATTGATCTGTCGCCTAAATATAATGGATTGAGAATCAATACTGTTAAATACTATACTGTTAGTAACTAGGAATGTTGGAAAATAATCCGATAAGTCAGTTTTGGTTATTCCTGTGTAAATAGGGTTATTAAGATGGTTATTAGTTACTATATTATCAAGAAGTGTAGAAGTGTTGTTAGTCACTTTCGATGGCTTGTTTATTGTCGGAATAAATTATTTTGAAGAAGAGTGTTTATAAAATTGTTAACATTATTATTGGAAGCATGGTTTATTAGGTCAATGTTAAAATCCCCAACTAAGTATACATGACTTCGGGTTTTATTTATATTTGTTAAGAATGGTTTAAGATAGTGATTGACCGAAACCAAAATTTGAGCCGAAACCGAAATTACCGAAATTTCGGTTCAGTGAAGCCGTAGCCGAAACCGAAATTTCGGCCGAAATTTGAAAAAAAATGTTAAAAATCCCTAAACCTTTTATAATCACCGAGTTTAAGCAAAAAAAAATACTTTACTTACAGTAGCGTACAAAAGTGATTGGACAAGAGCATAACTTGTGATAACTTTTAAATGAAAAGTCCAATTTCTTTCAAATTTTCACTGAAATGTCAAAAAATTGATTACAAATCTAAAAACAAATGAGTTTTTACTAAATCTAAGCAATCTAATCTTAAAAGTTCGATTAATTAAAATATGCGCGTGCAAAAGTATCCGGACAGAAATAAAAAAACTTTTTTTCTTTTCTTTTTTACATTTTTTCAATATTTATAAAATTACAAGTTAAGATATAATAGTATAAACAATTACAAGTAAGGATTTTTACTATAAATAATAAAAAAAAAAGAATGCGGAGACTCGTAGAAGACCTTAAGGTCTTGTCGTCGAGAATCGCTGCAAATTCGTTACAAATTTACGTGTTACATATTTTAAAATAAAAAAAAAAAAAACTGTGTTTAACAATATTAGAAGAAAAACATAATTTAAATAAAAAATAGAAATTTTTAAATAAATTTCCTATTAAAAGTATAAAAGTATATTATCAATAGACAAAATGATTTTCTTAAGTTTCCTTTTATAAGAGGTATAAGTCCATTCATGAGAAAAGTCAAAATGTTTCAAAACTATTTTATTCCAAAGAAAGGCTCCTCGGAAAGAAACACAAGATTTACCAAAATTTGTATGCGAAAATTGTAGTCGAATAGAATTATCATTTCGTAGATTGTACTTGTTTTTTTCTTTTATTGAGTATAGGTTATGAAAGGAAGAAGGGGAATCGTTGGTTTTACATTTATACATAAAACATAAAATATTATAAACGTTTAACTGATATATATTTAAAATATTCATTTCAAGTAAGAGAGGCCTGGCATGAGTAAAACGGTCTTTAAAGTTTATAAGGCGTGCAATGTGTTTCTGTTGACGATAAAGAGGTTCTAGTATACTTTTGTTCACACTACCCCAAGCAATGTTAGCGTAGTTAATATGGCAGTGAATAAAGGAATAATATAATTGAGTTAAAGTATGTTTATTTAAGAAACTTCTTGATTTATATAATATTCCTATAGTTCTAGCAATTTTGTTATTTAGGTTGTTAACGTGGTGTTTCCATTTAAGATTTTCATCAATATAAATGCCTAAAAATTTTGTAATTTTTGTTCGCTTTATTTCAATATTGTCAACAAAAATAAGTGGCGTAATACTTGGAATTAATTTTTTTTTTGAATTTGGGTAAAAAAGCATCCATTTAGTTTTTTCTATATTAATTGATAATTTGTTTGATTTGAACCAGTCAGAGATTTTAATAAGCTCAGTGTTCATATTTCTAAATAATGTTGTTAGATCATTGCTGGTTAAAAAAAGATTAGTGTCATCCGCAAACATTATTGTCATTAAGTTTGAGGCTTTGTAGAGATCATTAATGTATATCAGGAACAGCAATGGGCCTAGTATTAAGCCTTGTGGCACTCCACAAGTTATATTTAATAAATTTGATGATAATGATGAGTCTATTTGAATAAACTGTTTACGATTAGTTAAATAGTTCTTTAGTAATAATAAAGTATTTCCAGTGATTCTATAATGTTCTAGTTTGTTATAAAGAATTTCATGATCTATAGTATCGAAAGCTTTCGATAGATCTATGAAAATACCTAATGTGTATTTCGATGTTTCAAATGAATCACCAATATTTCTTGTTAGTTGAAGTATTGCATGTTCTGCAGAATTATTTTTTTTAAATCCATATTGGTTATTATATAATATTTTGTTTTCTGATAAGTGGTTAAAAATTTTATTATATAATATTCTTTCTAGAATTTTTGAAAAAACTGGGAGAACTGATATTGGGCGATAATGACTGAGGTTTGTAAGTTCTCCTCCTTTGAAAATTGGGGTAACTCTAGCTATTTTGAGTTTGTCGGGAAATACTGCTGGTTTATTGAGCAGGTAAAGACCCTAAAGAGAATATTTTTAATTATGTCATATGAACCAATAACAATATTTCCGTTTACATCGTCTGGACCAATTGCTTTATTAGTCTTAAGCATTTTGAAAGCAGTCTCAAATTCATCAAAAGATACTTTAAATTTATTTAGAGAAGATATTTCAGGGGAAGTCAAATATTTTTTTGAATTGATTGAATTATTAATTATGGGGATGTTTTTGGCTAAGTTTGGTCCAACTGATACAAAGAACTTGTTTATTTCGTTTGCTATTATGGAAGGGTTATAAAAAATGTCAGTATTTATTTTAATTGCCTTTGGCAAAGAGCATATTTTCATTTTATTGTTACAAGTGATTTCATTAACAAGTTGCCATTTTCGCTTATAGTCGTTTTTATATTTATCAAATAAGTCGCTGTAATAATTTCTTTTAAGGTTGTTTTGTTTTTTTTCAAATAGTTTGGTAAAGGTTTTATAGAGTGTTTTGCTTTCAATTGTTTTTGCTTTAAGGTATTTAATATATAGTTTTTGTTTTATTTTTGAGGATTTTCTAAGGTCTTTTGTTACCCATGGTGATTTTAAACTTTTTTTTGTTTTATTAATTTTACACTTTGGGAAGTTTACATCATAAACTTCATAAAAAACTTTAAAAATGCATTATACATATTATTTGCCTCTGACAAATTACTTACTGAATTCCAGTTTATTAAGGATAATTGTTCCTTAAATGATAAAATATTTTTATCATTAATAAAGCGTTTGATAATGACCTGTTTTTCATGTAATATCGAATCTGTATTAATATTTATAGATAAAAAAATAGGAAAATGATCCGAGGTATCACTTTTAATTATTCCTGTTTTTAGTAAATTATAAGATGTGTCAGTTGTTATGATATTGTCTATTAACGAGGCAGATGTTGCAGTTACCATTGTTGGTCTATTTGTTAAAGGAATTGCTCCATTTTCAAACAAGTCATTATAAAACTTTTTAATATTTTTATTTGAGTGATATTCAAAACAATCTAAATAGATACCGATGAACTGTTATTCATGATGATGATGATGATGATGATGATGATGATGATGATGATGATGATGATGATGATGATGATGATGATGATGATGATGATGATGATGATGATGATGATGATGATGATGATGATGATGATGATGATGATGATGATGATGATGATGATGATGATGATGATGATGATGATGATGATGATGATGATGATGATGATGATGATGATGATGATGATGATGATGATGATGATGATGATGATGGGAGTGAGGAAGAAGATAAAAATTCAATTGAATGTGCTCAAAATACTCAAATATCAAATGAAGGTTTAAACTATAAAGCGAATCTTGCCACCAATATTATTCAGAGATTATTCCAGCCTATTAAAGAAGTTTCTAATGTTGATAATGAATTCGTTAATGGTGATATGTCTGATGATATCAAAAACAAATCAATGAATTAACTTTAGGTCAAGAACTGAAATGCTTTATTGGAAAATCTGATTTAGAATTTATAATCAACAAAAGTTTAATTTGATTAAACCCAATTCAAAAAAAAAATGGTTTTTTATGATGCGTGCAAATCAAGACCTAATAAATTGGTTACGCTTTTCAGTACTCCTGAAACTATTCCCCCCGATATCTGTGGAGGCTGAAAGGACTTTTTCTAGTCTCGGATTATTTACAAAAAAAGAAGCTCGTAACACGATGATAACTTAAATGCAATTTTTTTTTTTAAACAAAAAATAAAAAATTATATTATTTTTGATATTATTTTTGTCAAATAAAAAGATTTTTTTCAAATTAAATTAGTGTTCAGATAGAAAGAAGGTTACTCTAAATAAGTAAACAGTTTACTAAGTGCTTTTTTGTAGTAACTGTACCCTTTTATTTTGCATTTTTTATTAAAAAAAAAAAAAGATAAAAAAGTTTATAAAAGTTTGAACTTAATCCCGAAAGATATCGAAAGGTGGCCGATGCAAGAGCCGACTTTTCAATTTTACTATAGAACCGATTCATTAGAATTCATGTTTCGACCGACTACTTCATGTGAATAATTTAGAGCAGATTTCTGCAGCATCGACTGTTAATTAAGACAAAGAATAGAACCAACTCCTGCACAACCGACTATTTTAAAGACTTCCTTTACAGCCGACCAATCAAATATACACCAAAATTAAAAACTTAATCAATATTTTTTTGCAACTTATTAACCCTTTATTGTCCAAGGGATAATAAGTCATTTTTAAACGATTCTAGTCAGAAATACCATAACTTTGAATTAAAGAAAACTTAATATCTTCTTTGCATTTGACTGTTTTTGTTGTTGTTATGCAAAATACTATTGTCCTTTATAAAAATAAAAAAAATGAAAAATCAAAAAATCAAACTCATTACAACGTATTTTTAAAACTTTTTAAGTAAACTGTTTACTGTTTACGTGCAATAGCAGTGACGTTTTATCAGTTTTCTTTTAAAAATAAACTCATAAAACAAAAATTATGAGTACAATTTTTTTTTAATTGTCGGTTGTAAATCAATTTTTCACTAGTCGGTTCTAAATGGGTATTTCATTAGTCGATTGTAAAATTTTAATTAATCTATTCTAAACAAAGTCAATTCTATTAAGGTCGGTGTATCATTTATTCTGATATAATGGTCGAACGCATATAGTAGTCGTAGTCCTAGTAGTCCTAGCGTGTGATGCGTTTCGAGACTGTTTAGGTTCAAACTTTACAAAAAAGGTTCATATTGACAGCCCTAATCGAACGGGGACAAAAAATAAAATTGTTTTTCAAATAAATTTTTCAATATTGAAAGAGTTTTATATCGATGGGTTAATTCTAAAACATTTTATTCTCAAAGCTGGGCTATATTGAGTTATGAATGTTGAATCGTCAATCTATGCGCCCTCTACCGTCTACCAAATTTTAGGGAGTGGAGAAGATATCCATTTTAAGTTATTCAATAAAAAAATATTTTTAAATATTTGAATTTGTGTGCGAGTTTAAACTTTTAAAATCGTTTTTCTCGCAACTGTCTGAAATGGACATACAATGTTTTTAAATTAGCCCATCGATATATGCTTTTCAAGTTAACAACGTAAAGGTTTTCTTTTATTTAGTTATTACTTAGGTAAAATAACTAAGACTTTACTTAAACTGCCTATCAAATAAAGAAAAGAATCTTGAAGAGCTAACATAATATATAAAAATAATACATAACTAATATATAAAAACCTAATACAACATAACTAATATATAAAAACCATAGGTAAAACAAACATTTAACGGGTCCTTTGTATTGACATAAAAAAGTTTTTCAAAAGTATGTTTTTGTTGGGTCTCCAACAAAGCAAAATTATATAATGATTTTAAAAATAATATTATAAGAAATTTTTTTTAATTTGCAGTAAAATAGTAAAGTAAAACTTTTGAAATTTTTGCATAGTGGAGACACTTACGATGTGCTACGATTTTAAAACATGACTGCACAACTAAAACTAAGCTTACCACTACTATCCTTCAGATTTGGATTGATGACACAGAAATCCAAAACATTTGTAAAAATTTAGTGGCGCCGGCAATTTTTTTTTTGATGTTTCAGAGAGGACACTTTTACACATTGCGCAAAGTCTCTCTTTTTTTTGTAATTTATTTTCCAGAATAATATGAACAAGGTAAATTTATAATAAATATATTACTGGTAGGACTTCCAGAAGATTACATGATCTTATCATGAAGCCCTTTACCATCTATATAAAAAAAAATTTCGTACATTAAAAAATTACATATGCTTTATAATACTCTTTAGATGTTAAGCAAGTTTTAACATAATATTTTATAATATAGGTATATAACATTCTCAATATTGAATAATATTATAATATAAAGTATTCAATATATGTTGTATAAATTATATTCTTTATACAGTAAACAAAAATAATGTATTAAACCATATTAACTTGAAATACTAAAAATAGATGAATATATTTTGTGTTGAAAATATTATTTCTTTTAATTTCTTTTTAAAGGAAGAAAAAGACCACTTGAAAAAAAAGTCAAAGTTAGGTAATACTATTTTATTCCAGAGAAATGGACCACGATAAGAAATACAAAACTGGTCAATTTTTGTTTTGCAAAATGGCTCTTGAATATTTTTACTACAACAAAGTTCATATTTGTTTTTGGGTTTCAAATTATAGAGATTTATAAATACACAAGGAGATACATTTTATTTACATTTAAACATAAAACATAGTATTAAAAACATTTAGTTTGTATATATTTAAAAATTTCATTTCTATAAGAAGTGGTGTTGAGCCTAAAAAACGATTTGCAAAATTAATTATGTTTCTGATGCCGATAGAGAGATTTAAGTTTGGTTTTGTGAGCGCTTCCCCATATAATATTTGCATAGTTTATATGGCAATGAATAAATGAATAATATAGTTGAGTTAGTTGGTGTTTATTTAGTTTATATCTAGCATTATATAGAATTCCAATGCTTTTAGCAACTTTAATGGAATTATTATCAATTTGTTGATTCCAAGATAAGTTTTCGTCTATCATGACACCTAAGAATTTTGTAACTTTTTCTCTTTTTATGATTGTATTGTCAATTAATAAGTCAGACAAGATATTTTGGGTTCTCTTTTTTTTAGAGGTTAGGTAAAAAAGTAAAAATTTTGTTTTATCCGTATACAAAGACAATTTATTTTTTCTAAACCAATATGATATTTTTTTCAGTTCATTATTCATTTTAATAAAAAGTATATCTATGTCTTCTTGCGACTGAAATAAATTCGTATCATCCGCAAAATTAACGGTCGTTAAGTTAGAAGCTTTTTAAAGATCATTTATGTATAACAAAAATAACAGTGGCCCAAGTATGGACCCTTGGGGGACACCACATGTTATATTCGTTATTATTTGCGATGAGGATTCTTTATTATAAAAAATTTTTTTGCGATTACTTCGGTAGCTTTTGAACCAATTTAGGGTTTTATCTTTTACACCATAGCTCTCCAGCTTTTAATTAAAATATGATGATTAACAGTATCAAAAGCCTTTGACAAGTCAATGAATATGCCTAGTGTGAATTGAGAATTCTTATATGAGTCGGCAATACTGCGCGTTACTTGGAGAATAGCGTGTTCTGTAGAATCGTTGTTTTGAAAACCAAATTGATTTTTATAGAGGAGCTTATTATCAATAAGATAAGTGTATATTCTGTTATACATTATTGTTTCTAATATTTTTGAAAAGACTGGTAGAACTGAGATTGGACGATAGTTTGTTATATTTGTATGATCACCTGTTTTAAAGATTGGAATTATTTTTTCTATTTTCAAACTATCTGGAAGAGATCCTTGAATAATAGGTGCTTCAAAGACTTTGTAGAGGGTATCTTTGATCACATTGAAAGAGTCAATTATAATATTTCCATTTATATCATAAGGCCCAATTGCTTTATTCCTTTTTAATGAGTTAAATGCTTTTTCAAATTCATAATAACTTAGATTTGAAAAATTTATCGTTGAATTTGGTGACGATATAAGTTCGTCAACAGAGTTGTTGTCTACATAAGGAATCTTATTTGATAGGTTATATCCGATTGTTGAAAAAAACTTATTGAATTCGGCAGCGATTTAATTTGAATCGGTAACTAATTTATTTTCTACTTTTATAGCATTCGGCATCGAATTTGTGCTTGTTTTATGTTTGCCAGTAATTTCTTTCATTATTTGCCAAACCCGCCTTGAACTATGTTTGTGTTTCATAAGTCAGAGTAGTAAATTTATTTGGCTTTTTTACAGAGTTTTTCAAATAAATAGATTTTTATAAGCTGTGTAGTTATTTTTATGTTTGTCTGATTCATTTTTAAGATATTTAACGTAGAGTTTTTGTTTTATTTTTGAGGATTTTTTTATTCCTTTAGTTATCCAAGGACAAGAAATGTCTTTGGCGTTAAGATTAATTTCTTGTAACGGAAAATTTGCATCGTAGATTTTATAAAATATATTAAAAAAAGATTTATAAATGATGTTTATATCCTCTTTAAAGTTTATATAGATCCAGTACTGATGTAAAAGTTGCTGTTTAAATAAATTTAGGTTATTGTTGTTATAAATACGTTTTTTTATTGTTACTTTTCCGAGCGTATTTGTTTTGAGGTCAGCGCCTAAGGGGTCGTCCATAAAGTACGTACGTTTTTTTTCGTCCACCCTTCCCCCACCTCCGCATTTTGCAATACGCTTTTTTGAGTACCCTCCACCTCCCTAAAAGTATCTACGCTGTTAACCTATTTATCTAACATTTTATAATATTTTTTTTAATTCAGAGTTTCCTTTCTTCTTTAATTGACCCACTGCCATTCCCATCTCATATACGCCCTTTGCAGAACCCCTCTTCCCCACCGAGCGTACGTACTTTATGGATGATCCCTAAGCAGAAAAAAATTGGATAATGATCCAAAATATCAGTTTTTACAATACCTTTTGTGAGCGTTATATTGAAGAGTTTGATTTAAAATCTTCTTCTTAACACCAAGTTTCAGTTAAACAAATAACGTTAAAAATATTCCGTGCGACAAATCATATTTAAAAAGCTATCAAAATTCTTTTTTAAACTTCTGATATTAAGGTGTATTATATTAAAATAATCACGATTATCATTTTTTTAATATGCTTTTAATTTTATCTGGATAAAAGTAAGAGCATTCGAATTTTGATCCATAAATCTCATTAAAATTTATTATATACCACTTTGGCAAAATTACCTGACGAACGCATTTCTTTGGCTTTAATAAATAATTGCTTACGAATGATGGTTGTTCGTTCACTAAAATCTTCATCGATTTAAATCTTTTCGTTCCATAGTTTTAGCTTTTTATAATTTTCTAGTATATTTTCACGATCTTTATAATCTAGAAATTTAACTATTGAACATTGAACAAGCAAGACGTTTTTATAAAGCCAAAAAGTTATTTCGTATTAGATATTATTTTATTATAAAATATATAATATTATTATTTTATTATATATATATATATATATATATATATATATATATATAATCTATATATATATATATATATATATATATATATATATATATATATATATATATATATATATATATATATATATATATATATACTCGATATATTTATTATGGCAGTTACAATCGATCAAATAGAGAAAATGATGAAAAAAATGTTTAAGGAGTTTAAAAAAGAAACTGAAAGCATGATAAAACAACGAGAAAAGAATGTGTTAAACATTATAAGTAGTAGCACAAAAATATTATACGAGCGATTAGATATTGTTGAATCAAATATTAAAGAAAATTGTAAACAGATCAAAACAATAAAAAAAGAGGTTGAAGATATTAAAGTGAGTCTAAATTTTCACGAACACTTAATAGATGAAAAAATTAGGTCTGTCGTTAATTCACAAGAGAAGTGTATAACAACAAGCGCAATTCAAAGTAACGAATCAGCATTTATTAAAATTAGAGGCAAACTAAGAGAAATGGAAGATCGATCACGGCGGAACAATCTGAGAATTGACGGAGTTAAAGAAAACGATGGGGAAAGCTGGGAAGACAGCGAAATGAAGGTAAATAAAATTTTTGAAAATTATTTAGGTCTAAAAGGCATTAAAATATAAAGGGCACACAGAACTGGCCAAAAAAACTTAGTTAAACCAAGAACAATAATAATAAAACTTCTGGACTTTAAAGATAAAATCGATATTCTTAAAAAGACCACTAATCTTAAAGGTAAAAATATCTATATAAATGAAGATTTTTGCGCTGAGACAGTGCAAATTAGGAAGAATCTACGAAAACAGGTGAAAATCGAACGAGCGGCAGGAAAGTTTGCAACCATCTTGTATGATAAGCTGATCATACGCGATTGGGCTTCAAAGAAAAGTAATAATATAATATCCTAGTATTTTAATTTTTTAATATCTTATTTTCGTAATTACGATATTGTTTTATTATTTTTTCTTTTCAAAATGGATGACAACTTTTTATTTAATTTTAATAAGGAAAATAGCAGCTTTGATGACTATTTCAATAAAAAAACATTGTAAGTGAATACTATTCAGTCCGTGAATCTACTCAATTTTTTAGTGAAAAAATAAATAATTTTTCAATTTTAAATCTAAACATTCGAAGTATTAATAAAAACTTTGATAATCTAAAACTATTATTGCATGATCTAAACCACGATTTTAAAATAATTAGTCTCACAGAAACGTGGTTAAAAAGCAATGAAAAAAATTGTAATTATGAATTAAGCAACTACGTATCAATTCACCAACCTCGTAAAACCCACGTTGGTGGCGGTGTAAATATCTTTATTCACAAATCTATTAACTTTATATTGCGTAATGACGTCAATGTTAATGATACAGATTGTGAGTCGTTGTGCATCGAAATAACAAATAAAGCAACCAAAAATTTTATCATTAATTCTATTTATAGAAAGCCAGGTGGGAATTTTAAAATATTTAAATCTTATTTAAAAAATTTTTTAAGCAACACCAACATAACAAAGAAACACGTTTACTTAACTGGTGACTACAATATAAACTTGTTAAATCATTCTTCAAATGTAAATGTTCAATATTTTTTAAATACCTTAATTCAACATGATATAATTCCAACAATAAGCAAATCAACTAGAATAACTAACACTTCATCAACATTACTTGATAATATATTTACTAATAATATTCATAATTGCCTCCTAGAATCTGGTATAATCAAAACTGACATAACAGATCATTTCCCAATATTCTTAATTACAAATAATATAACTGATAATCATTCTGCTTTAAAATCTACAATCCAAATGCGACAGATCAATGAAAACTCCTTGTTGCACTTTCGAAATCTCTTATCAGAAAAAATTGATCGGGACCTTATATTACAATCACAAGAGGCAAATAAGGCGTATGATCTTTTTTTGGCGCAGTTTTGTAAATATTACGATTTGGCATTTCCACTAAAAAAAATAGTTATAAATTCAAAATCACTTTTAAGCCCTTGGATGACCAAAGGTTTACTTAAATCATCTAAGAGAAAACAAAAACTTTATGAAAAATATCTAAAACATAAATCATTCACAAATGAAATAAATTACAAAAATTATAAAAGTTTATTTGAAAAAACAAAGAAACACTCTAAAAGAATTTATTTTGCTAAGATGCTAAAATAAACACAAGGAAACACTCAAAAAACTTGGAATGTGATTAACCAGATAATTGGTAAAAAAAGATGCTCTAACAATAATTTGCCACAAAAACTCATAATTGATGGGGAAATGATCAGTAATAAAGAAACCATCGTTGAAAAGCTCAACAACTATTTCCTTGAAGTTGGCCCAAATTTAGCAAGTAAAATCCCAAAAAACACCACAAATTTTAAATCCTATATAAAACCAACCAATATATCTATGAAAGAAGTTAGTTTAAATATAACTGAGGTGCGTAATGCGTACAATAGTCTGAAAAATAATAAATCCGCTGGCATTGATCAAATTAGCGTGAACGTAGTTAAAGCAACCTTCGATATCATAGAACCATCTTTGTTTCATATTTTTAACCTTTCAATACAATCCGGTATTGTACCGGAGAAATTAAAAATTGCTAAAATATCACCTATTTTTAAAACTGGCGATAACACAATTATGTCAAATTATAGACCTATTTCTGTCTTACCATGCTTTTCAAAATTGTTAGAACGTATTATGTATGATAGGCTTAATAAATATTTAACCAAAAACAAAATACTGTATAATAAACAATTTGGATTCAAAAAAAAACAATCAACGGATCATGCAGTAATCGATTTAATAAATTATATATCCGATGGGTTCAATAATGATTGTTATACACTAGGAGTTTTTATTGATCTGTCAAAAGCATTTGACACAGTTGACCATGACATACTTATAGAAAAACTAGAACTCTATGGAGTATTAAACAATAACCTACTCTGGTTTAAAAATTACCTGTCAAACAGGAAACAACACATAGTGTATAAAGAAATAAAAACAGGAAACAAAGTTATAACTTGTGGTGTTCCCCAGGGATCCATCCTAGGACCAATATTATTCTTGTTGTACATTAACGATTTATATTTAGCTTCAAAGACTTTAAATCTTATTTTGTTTGCTGACGACTCTAATCTTTTTTACTCAAATAAAAATATAAAAGATCTTTTTAAAATATTTAATGAAGAACTAATAAAAGTTAATGATTGGATTATTTGTAATAAACTTTCATTAAATGTACTGAAAACTAAATTTTTGTTGTTTCATAAACCTAGTAAGAGTGATCACCTCCCTCTAAAATTACCCAATCTCTTTATAAATAATTCAGTTATTAAAAGAGAATCGAATGTAAACTTCCTGGGAATAATATTAGATGAAAATATATCATGGAAATCTCATATTAAATCTATTGAAAATAAAATTTCCAAAAATATTTCTGTTCTTTATAGAGTTAAACCATTTCTTAATATCAAGTCTTTAAAAATTATATATTTTTCATTTATCCATAGTTATCTATCTTATTGTAATATTGCATGGGGAAGTAGCAACTATGGAAAGCTTAAAAAAATTTATAGTAAACAAAAAATTGCATGCAAAATTATTTTTGGCGTTAAGAGACCTGCTCATGGAGAGCCTCTCTTAATGGAACTTAATGCACTCAATGTTTATAAACTTAATATATATCAAGTTATGCTGTTCATGTTTAAATCTAAACATGGTTTGTCGCCTAATATATTTCACTCTTACTTTACTAAAATTTCTCATAAGTACCCCACAAATTTTTCAAATGATAATTTTGTAGTTCCAAGATTCTATTTCAAACTCAGTTTATTCCAAATTCAATATCGTGGAGCATTTCTATGGAATGAATTTTTTCAAAAAATTAATAAAAATAACATTCTTTAAAACATATCTTTTGAACAATTCAAAATAGTATGTAAACGTTTCTTATTAGGAAAAAATTTCGATCTAAAATATTTATTTTAAAATTTGATTATAAAATAATAAAAAATATATAAACTGAATAGGTTTTCATCTACTTTTTTTGATTGTTTTTTTGTGTGAAAAAGTCATAACTTATTTTTTTTTTGATCTTCTGACTTTTATTTTTCATTTAAATATGTTGTTATTGAAAACTTATGCTATTTTAATATCTTATTATAAGTTTTATAATATCTTTGTAGAAATATATATATATATATATATATATATATATATATATATATATATATATATATATATATATATATATATATATATATATATATATATATATATATATATATATATATATATACAGGGTGTATACTTAATTTCTGACCCCCTATATCTCGGTTTAAGAATACGGTATTTCAACATATACCATTTTATTACCGTCAATTTAATTAGACAAAGAATATATGTTAATAGTCAGTAATCAGTATTTTGTCCATTTCTTTCTATGCATTAGGTAATTCTCCTTGGCAGGCTTTCTACTAGGCGAAAACACTCTTCTTGCGTAATGGCAGCCCACTCCTGTTCAACACGTCTGATCAACTGTTCACGATTACGAGGTCGAGGATTGTGTAAAACACTGTCCTGGAGTCTTGACCAAATATGTTCAATGACATTTAAGTCGGGCGAATTGCCTGGCCAGTCGGTCCACACTGCTGGAAATTCTCTGTTGATCACATTCATTGTTGCTCTTGCCGTGTGGCAAGTTGCTCCATCTTGCATCAAAATAACTTTATTTCTCACAGGAAAGATGGTCTTATCATCAGCTGCACGTTTGTACACAGGTAGAATAATATCACGGTAATATTTTCCATCAACAGTTTTATTTTGCTCAACAACAACCAGATCAGTTTTGCCATATCGAGAAATGCCGCCGGCTATCATAATCTTGAGACCGAATTTCGGACGTCGAACATAAGGTATTGACTCTGGTGTTGCTGTACGTACTCTTTGATTTTGATGGTTTGGAGCCGGATATAATTCAATTGGACTCTCATCAGTCCACAATACGTGAGCTTGTTTCACTTTACCATCCGGTGAGTCATCTGCGAATCCCTCTTCTTGCAAACGAGTACAAAAATTTACGCGATCAGTGATGTTTTTCTGCGACAACATGGGTTTCACTTTCTGTGTATAGGCATGCTTTCCCCTTGTGGTCTTGCGCAAGTATTTACTGATAGCATTGTGTGAAATTGTTTTTCCTCTTTCTTTGTAACTGTCTGAAAAACTCAGTTTCTTAGCTACAGTTCTCGTTCCAACTCCGACTTTGTCTTTGACCCACTTTCTGACCTTGTCCTTGGTTCTTGGTAAAAACTTTGTTGGCTTTCCAGGTCGCTGAGCATCTGTGACGTCACCCTCTTGTTTTCTTGCCCACTTCCTTACAGTATTTTGAGAAACTTTACACTGTCTAGTGATTTCTTTAATGCTTAATCCTTGACTACATAAAACTTGAATTCGGTGACGAAGTAACTGTTTATCAGAACTCATTTTCAGAGTAAATTGCTAAAAAACACATGTTATATAATACATGTTAGTAACATATACATATAATACATATAAATATACACAGAGTAATTAATGTAAATCATAAACAGACACCAAGTATCACTGATATAAATAAGGCAAATAAAAATAATGCTGATTATTTCTTGTAGCCAAAATGCTAAACATTAAAAAAGTGTAAACTTAATTTCTGACCCCGGTTTCGAAGAGTAGCAATACGTCATAAACAGTGAAGAAAAAATGTGTTATTAATTGGCAAACTAAGATCACATATTAAGGAGTAATAAGGACAATTTACTTAAAAATCGTGCTAAAACTATAGTCGTAATGCCAAAGGCCGTGGAAGACAAGGAGAATGAAAATATCATTTTTATGTATGTTGATAAAATGGCTCCCATAAACATTTTCTGAGGTCATATCCTATCTGAAGTGAGCGTTTTACGTGCAGAAAGTATAGTTACACCAAAATACATACTATAGTATTTTTCGGGCTAAAGTAGCATTTAAGAGAGCAACTCAAAATCTTGTGTTTGTAACATGTGGGGGGTCAGAAATTAAGTATACACCCTGTATATATATATATATATATATATATATATATATATATATATATATATATATATATATATATATATATATATATATATATATATATATATATATATATATATATATATATATATATATATATATATACTTTTCAATGTTAACGGGGCTCGGTGATAAGACAGTATGTCTTCTTCTTGCTCCGGCCATTTATTATATATGTAAACGATTTTTCTCATTGTAAATAGTATTATACGGCAAAATAAAATTAAAAAAAAAAAACTACAACAGTTCTTCTTATTATTATTTTGCCGTCATCGTTTTCTTTCTTCCCCGTTCTGTGCGCGCGTTCTATATGTATTTCTTCGTTTATATTTAGTTTTTCTTTTATAAGTTATCTCACTTTCTCCTCGCTGTTTTTCCACATTTCCCCTTTAGTTTCCTCGATTCCTTCAAACCGAAGGTTGTTACGACGACTCTTATCCTCTAACTCTGCCATTTTGTCTTTAAGATATTCGTTTTCAAGATTTGTTGCTTTTTGTTTAAAATTGTCTCGAGATGATATTTTATTTTTATTGTTGTTTAATGTTTCTTTCATTGTTTCATATTTATCGCTTAGTAATTGAATATTAGAATTAGTTTAATCTAGTTCTTTTTTTAACTGTTTGTTCTCATCTTTTATAATTAAAAAGTCATTTTCTAGTTTTGAAAGCGTTCATTTTAAGTAAAGTGTTTTCGTGCAGATCCAATAATTCTTTTACTTGAGATGGAGTAAAATTTTTAGCCATTTTTTTTTTGTTTATAATAATAATGATTGACTTGATAATATTAGATTTGAAAAAATAAAAGTAATCAGACAACCTGCTGAATTTTACCGCCCTATTTTCTCGCCGTAAAAACCGATATGATTTTGGTTTTAATGAAAATTTGCATGATCATAACTTTTGTAATTTTAACTATTTTTTTTACGAAATTTAAAATAATTTAGATAATTATATTAGCTTTTACATCGTTAATTTTTTTTATAAAATCAGCTTTTTAAAACCACATTATTTAAAAATGGGGCAAGTTGGGGCAGCTAACTTTTTTAGTTTCTTACAAAATGATACAAACTCTATTTAAAAAAAGAATTGGCTTCGCAAAGGAAGTCTTAAGTAAAAAGTCCTAGCACTATGATAGTTAGTTTAAACTCATAAAAATTGCATTTTTCAAAAGCATTTATTATAAGATGTATCAATACATATTTACATTTTTTTATAAATTAAGATAAATTTATCTATTATCTTTGTATACAATGAAAATTAAAATGAAAGGTTTTGTATTTAGGGACAAAATTAAGCTTTAAATTAATGTTTAATAATAATAAAATTTTAACGATAAAAAGGAGCTGTTTTCGGTCATTTTCAAACAAAAATTAACAATTAAATCTATTATTTCAGTACTTATTTTTTTGTACCGTTAGAAATATAAGAAACTGTAGAAAATAGCTAGCTAATAACATTGTTTAAATTTCGCTACTCAAAAAACTATATCTTGGCCTAATTTCAAGTGTTTCTAAATCACTGTGCAATGGTAAGGTTATATCTTTTTAAATTAATTATAAATGACCAAGCTAATGATAATATGACAAACCTTTTTTATTTTCTGTTCTTATACAGCAAATATTAAAACTTTATAAAATAGTTATAACGTATCAAAAACAAGATTTTTATATAGTTTATTTAATTATAAAATTATTATAAATTTAATATTATTAGACGTCATTTGCTTATCTTATTTTTTTATTTTATATTTTTCAGAGGCATCGACACTTAATAGCAATGGTAAGGTTATATCTTTTCAAAATAATTATAAATAACCACTAAACTGATAAAATGTTATACCTTTTTTATTTTCTGTACTTATATAGCACCATATTTGGTTATATAGTTCAGATAAATATTTTATTTTATATCTTTTGTGCAGCCGTGGCGCAGTGGTGAGAGCACTTTCTTAAGAAGCAGGAGATCAAGGTTCGAAACGAGCTTTGGACATACTTTAGCGTCACGGTAAGGAAGGAGTCGTGAACTTCCTGGTTAAATGCATTTCCGAGGTGCTCTGTGACAAGACCGCAAAGTCTTCTTGGTGCACCTAAATAACAAAAACAAAAAAAAAACAAAAAATATCTTTTCAAAATAATTCTAAAGTATCAATCATAAGATTTTTATATAGTTTATTTAACTAAGATTACTATATATTCAAAATTACAAGACGTCGTTTGCTTCTTATTCTTATTTTTTCCCAAAACTAGTTTGATCATTATCAAACTAATGATGTATCTACGGTGTCAAGTTTTTGTAAGGATATATAACTATATTGATTTGTGATTTGAGATCACAAATCTCAAATCACAAATCAATATAGTCATCACAAGCGCTTTCATTGTGAAATGGACAACAACTGCCTCGTTCGCTATAATTTCTTCAATAACTGCGTCGCTCACCTATGGAACGCACTGCCAAACAAAGTTGTCAGTGCTATCAGTGTCAAAGGCTTCAAAGCAAAACTCAATCAGCTATCATAATAACTACAGCGCATTATCTTCCGTGAAATTTCGCACGAGCTAGCACGGCTAGCTGTTGATGGGTTTACGGAACATGCCCGTTCCGTGTAATTTAACTAACTTATTAACGTAGTTTTTATAGTATGATTTTATTTTTTTTATGTAAACGATTTTATTGTATAAAGATTTACTAAAATGATTAAGAAATAAACAAAAAAAAAAAAAAAAAAATTGAGCAACTTTTTATGATATGCCATTGGACCAATAAATACTTATTAAAACTAAAGCAAGAATAATAAGAGTAAAATTTAAAAAGTTTTAATTTCAAAATAATTATTTCAGTTTTAAAAAAACATCTTCTATTAAAAAAAAAATAAAAAAACTTCCTTTATAATATATAGTCCTTTATAAAATGTATATATATAGTCCTTTATAAAATGTCTATATAGTCCTTTATAAAATGTACCATTTTTAATGTTTGTTTATTCGAAATTTTTTTGTGTTTACAACTTTTGGGAATTTCAAGTATAGTGTAAAACTAATACAATGCCCTAATTAGGGCAATAGCGGCTTCATTTTTCGGACCGAAGTTACGCATCTAGTATATTTAATATAAGCCAAATTCATTTGACGAGGTCCGCACACTTGAAGGGAAAAAAAAATGATAGCTATTTAGTTCTTTAAAACACCAAATACTAAACACTTCGTCTTAATAATTTATATCACTTTCGTAAATTTTTAAAATGGTTAAATGGTATTGCGCTTCTTCTTTATGCTTTAATAACTTTAAATCAAAAGATTCAAATGGTCTTTCTGTTAAATACTATCGTTTACCAAGATCAGAAAGTGTGCAAAAAATCTATATGAAATTTTTAAAAAACAAGTGGTATGAACTGGGAAAAAAGACGCGTGTAGAGCTTATTGGAGCAAGAAAGAGAGAGAGAATCCTAAAGATTTACCAGACGTTATTATACCAAATGACTAATTTGAAAAAATACGCCAAAAAGCCATCACTAGCTAAAATAAAGCTTGATTCATACAAAAATCCAAGTGATATGTTAAATAAAAGATACAAATTAGCAAAGAGAAAGTTTGAAGAAACCACACAGATAAAAAACAGCGTTTCTGAAAAGTTGTTGCGTAGCTATCCAAAACAAGATGCTATAACACCAATTATTTACAAAAAAAAAGCTTTGTCTTAATTAGTATTGAATAAAAAGCTTAACTCCACTGAAGCTAGTAAATGAATAACATAAAAATTGAACTTGAAGAAGTAAAGGAAAAAATTAAACAATTGAAAAAAGCACTTTATGCAAAAAATATTGAGCTGTCAAATTTTTTTAGAATGTGTTACTCCTTATACTCATTTGATACCATATCCAGAAAGTGAAGTTAATGCACCGAGCCGTAGAACTACTGATAACGCAACAGAATTATTATCTGTTCAAACCATATGTAGGCATCTGTTCTAACCATATGTAGACATCAAGGGTAATAGCCTATATAATAGATAAGTAGAAGTCAACAATGCAAAGAATTTTTATTGGATGGGTAATATTTTTAGCTACTATATTTAATGAGAAACCTGCATCTGGATTTTTGCTTAAAAAAATGCCCAAAAGTTTCATTGTAACAGGACATGGTCTGACAGACCTTGTAGTAGATGCAACCGAGTTCAAATTTCAAAGTACATCAAATTTCGAATTAAATTCTCTGATGTTTTCCAATTAAAAAAATACTCAAACTGGCAAAGCTTTGATTGGCCTTTTTTTTCATGGTGGAGGAATTTTATTCAGTGAAATTTACCCAGGATCAATCTCAGACTCAGAAATTACTGAAAAGTTTTATATGTTGAAGAAGAACATGAAATAATGAGTGATCGTGGATTTTCAATTCAAAATTTTTGTGCAAAGAAAGGCATCTTGTTAAATAGACCAAAGCAAAAAGATTTTCTGAACAAGATATTGCTAAAAATTTTGATACATGCATTCATATTGAGCATTTTATAGGAAGAATACATAACTGGGGTATCATTAACACTGTTTGGCCAATAAATCAAATTGATATTTTATCATCTACAAATGTTGGGTCATATTGTTAATTTAACGATGGAACCAATTGGTCCTAAAGAATAATTATTTGATTTTTCATGTATATATAATTTATTTATAAAAATAAACCTTAATACAAGTGAAAAAACTAAACTGTCAAAATGTTAAAATTGATTTCATGTCTAAAATTTATGACAAGCACAAACTTTGATAACTTTTTTATAAATTTTCTAAATGGTTATAATGTAACAAAATCAGGTTCATGACCAAATGTATTTTTTTCAAAACTTAGTAGATCCTTGATTTCAAGATGATTCCATGTTTTTATTTTCTTCCTTTCATATATTGCATCTACTATTTCTTTAATAATTAATAATAAGGTGTTATTTCATTCAACTAAAAAATATTTTGATGTATTGGTCTCAGGATGGAAAGATTGTAAACACACAAAACTCTGCATTTGTACACTCAATCTGTAGCTGACACTAAACATAATATTGAGGGAAATTTGCTAATGTTGTTATTAGCCTAGCACAATCTGCTGCTTGAGTTATCCCTTCTAATAAAATGCCTGATGGACCTAATCCATCAGGACTACAACCATATTTATTGTCAATTAAACTATCAAAGTATCCACATTTTTCAATTTTTGCTTTTGAAAGAAATTCAAATTTTTTAATTGCTGCATTTTCAAATAATGTACTTCTTTTAATATTTTCTAAATGACCTAGGTCTGGTGTAGACGTCCAATTTTAATAACATCCCAATATAATATTATGTTTTCCTAAATAAAATAGGTTTTCCTAAATAAAATTAGGTTATCCTAAAATCCCCAGTAAATAAGGTAATCGACTAGCTGTAATTTTATATTTTCTGCACTCATGCCACTCATTAGTGTTTTTTTTTTTTAAGTTTATGTAATTAACACCTAATGGTTTTAGAGTCACATGGTTGATGTCAATAATTAAACGCCATTAGCAATTTGCTCTCTAATGATAGTATAAAGTGTATTGTCTTTTAGGCCATCATTAACGCTAAGTACAATAGTAATTTTAATATAATTTAGGAAGATACTAGTGAGATTTTTTGTTTCACTTAAATCAATTTTTTTCTGAAGTATTATCATTTGAATTATCAGTGAGTTTATTAATGTAGAAGTTGATGTTTTCAATTTTATATCCTGGTCAAATAATGGGGTTTTGGAATAAACATGGTCTGATAAAGCCAATGCAGTTTTTTGTGTGTATTTATAGTGTAAATATTGACCCACAAATGACTTGCGTCCATATTTTGATTTCATTAATACAGAATAAACATGTTCCTTACAGGCATTTCTTTTTTTAACTTTTATTTCAAATTTTCAATAACTAATGGCACATTTCTTTAAAAATAATTTCGATCTGGATCTGCTGGTAATATAACTGTATTGCCATCTCTTATTTTCATTTTTGCAGAGTTTGGTTTAATTCTATTCAATGGAACCATTGGAAAAGATCATTTTTTCGGTTGACGGTGCTACTTTTGTAACTGATCTTTGCAGGATTAAGCCAAAATCTTTTCTTTCGTATCTTTATAGTGTTTCAAAATCAATAAAAATGCAAAAATGTGGCAACACAAACCACTTGGCCCAACTGGACAACCGCAATGTCCATTTTCAGGATTAAACCTATCTAAAAGTAAAACAGCTGGTCTCAAATCTTCACCATATGATTTTTTATTCATCGCTTTAACGTATGTAAAATTTTCATACATTAATGTTTTAACTGAAACTATTTTGCGACTTTGTAGCATTCTAAATGATATTTCTTGTTGTCTGCGGCTACCATACTTTTTATAGTCACAATATCTGTAAAATATATCTTCATTAACAATAGGGTATAACATCTCGTTCGATGACCATTTAGCTGTAATTATAGGTATTTCAAGCGGATCAAGACTGCATTTAAAACGATAATACATGTTTGCTTTTGCTTTCAGTTTATTTGTTAGCTTTTAGTAACGTAGAAACATTTTTATTTTGTTTCGTAGTTCCTCTAAAGTTTCTACTGAAGATTATCCTATTTCTTTTAACCATTTAACGCATCGTTCTTTATTAAAACTTTCTACCTTTTCAGACATGATAAGTAAGGAAATAATAGAAGCAGTGGCAGTAGTGTTTGGCTAAAGTTTCTTATTAACAAAGTTACCATCTTTACTTTTTTCCCAACATCGAATTAATTTCGAGACCAGGCCTCTGGAATGAATTTGGCTAATCATTGCCCCAAAGTAGGTTTTGAAAAACCTCGCATGCGCAATAGCTTGTGAAAACTTTCTAGGTCTGTGTTTTATTTAAAATCGCAAAACCTACTTTGGAATAACTTAAGAATTACTAAAGAACTTTAAGCAATAATATACCGATTAAACGTAAATAGTTCACTAAATTTTATCGGTCAGACCACTCTTCTATTATAGTTTCCTAACTTAATTTACTAATATAATGTAGGTGCATTGTTTAGAATGTTAGGCACCTTTTATATAGACTCGGATAGTAACACCAAAGAACAGTTGAATAAGAGAAATGAAACAAAAAAGAAATTTTATGAGATTTTTAAAAAAGAAATTGAACTTGAAATTATTGATATGGTATTTTCAAATTGTAAATACAATTGTAAGTAATTTATATAATTCGAGTTTTTTATGGTTGTGATTACTTTTTTCTTCTTCTCTCTCTCTTTTTATACAAAATATGAATTTCTAAACTGTGTTAAATAAAATATATTTTTTATAGATATCAACTATCTTTTGAAAAAAAAGCAAGAGTCACACTAATTTTATTTTTAATTTATTGATTTGATTTTGTATAAGTTAATAGTTCTTTTACTTTGCTTGTATTTTGTTCATATTTTTCGCTAACAACTTTAATTTAAAAAAGATTTTTTGAATTAAAGTTTTAAATTTTTAAAAGATTTGTATTATTTTTTATTATTTAAAAGATTTATTTTATTATTAAATTATTTATTTTACGGTTGTTATGATTTTCTTTTTTTTGATTTTTATGTTAATTGCTGCCTTGCTTTTTTACCATTTGAATTTTTTTTTTATTGCTCTTTACATTTTCAGGTGCTAAAGTTTAACTGATGTGCTTTAATTTTTTTTTTTAAAACAAAAGAAAGCAAATTTAAAATTTAAATAAGAACTTTATATAAAGCAACTTCATTTTTTGACTTTAATTTGTTTCAGCTAAAGTATTAACTACTGATATATTTCTTTTTTACTTACATAAAGAGAGTCACAAAAATTTTTATACGACAAAGTATTAAAGTAAACAGGTTTAAATTTAAAAAGATTAACATTTTTATCTAGATTTCAATGTCTTTACAAAAAAACATTAAAAGGTTATTAAAAAAATAATATTTTGTATATTATATAAAAATCAATTAATCATATATTCTAAAAAAAAAAAAAAAAAGATTATAAATAAAAGAAGTTTTTATTTATAATTTCTTTCTTTTAATCTGCTTATTTTTAAAACGAAAATTGCCTAAATGTTATAGTATCACAGGCCTTGTTTTAAATAAAAATGGCTTAAAACATTATCTCATTGTGCTTTTGACGTCATAAAATTAAACTACCACAATAAAATATATTACTGCAAAACAAGTTTAATTTACTAATTAGGAAAAATAAATCTAGAAGCGCTATTTTGTAAATGTATATAAGGCTGCTATGAATTGCAAAGTTGTTTCCCGTCCCCGCCCGCCTCATATTTAAAAATGATACAATTTCATCCATTATATGTTTTTTGTGTATTTTTTCCATTTTTTTAAAAAACCTAAAAAGTAAAAGTTAAGTGGTATGGCAAAATATGAAAATACTCATGTGAATTGCTGCATACATGACTCCAACTGTGGAGAAAAATCGCGTGCTGGAAAATATTTTGTGTAAACAATAAAGAATAGTTAATTCTTCATCGTCTACACAAAGGGTTCAATGATATGGTTTTAAGCTCTTCCAATAAAACTAATCTGCATTTATCTGACCATTTTCTGGAAAAGTGCAAAGTAGGAATATCTTCAGAAAACATCTATTCTGTGGATGGTTTCAGTAAGTCAATTTTAATAGGGATAATTTTTAATTACTGTGTCATTTTTCATATTCATTTATCTATTTAAATTAAATAGACAAATGAACCACCTATTAAATTTTAACAGACACACACACACATATATATATATACATATATATATATATATATATATATATATATATATATATATATATATATATATATATATATATATATATATATATATATATATATATATAAATATATATATATATATATATATATAAATATATATATATATATACACATATATATATATATATATATATATATATATATATAAATATATATACAAATAAATATAAATATATAAAAATAAATATATGTATGTATATTGATGGGCATTATGAAAAGTTTTCTGAGTGATATTGTGGGATACCAAAAGTATTTTGATAATTATAATAAACCCCAAAGATATAGACATAGAAAGAAACAAGTATCATCACTCTCTGTAGATATTTTAAATTCACAATCTCAAAGATTGTTTGGTAATCTTTTATCTGGCTTTTGGAATCATCCAAAATGGAATCCTTTTAAGCAAGAAGTTGAGATGCTGGCTCAAGGGCTTCAAAAATGCAATGTTATAAAATCCAAAAGAAGCCAATTTCTTATAAATCATCATACAAATGAACAAGTCCAATGTATAAGTAACTGGCGTAATATAATGTACATTCCAGCATGACACATACCATATGAAGATATCACTGATCTGTCAGATATAATAAACAGTTGAGAAATTGATCAAATCTATTTATTAGAAGAATTAGACCTTCTATCAAATGATCATCGCCGAAGATATGAGTATATCGAAGAAGTAAAAAAAGGACTAAAAGTACCTACTATATTAGTAACTTATTCTCCAGGAAGTAACTTATGTAACCTACAGTGGATTTGGCATACATCTGCCATAGATATTAATTCTGCTCTTCATTCTAGCCAATCCTTAATTAAAACAATTAAACTACAAATTCCCAAATATCACTCAAGAGCTATGCGAAAGGCTGCTTTTGAAAAATGTGGTCTGATTACTTCCTCTGTTAAGAAAAGTATTTTAAGACATATGTACAAAGATCTAGCTAGGATGTTTCAGCTGCTGACACGTTATCCGAAGCCGAAGTTGATAATCGAGTAGATATATTTTTTGAACTTGAAGATCCTGATCTGATATACGATTTTTGTGAACCTTACGCTGGTAGACATACACTATTTGATACTTTTTGGGGTAAAGCAAAAGAATTTCTTGAAGAAGACATTGGGACTGCTGTAGATGATAGTTGACATTCACAAGCTGTGCATTTAGCAAAAGCAGTTTCAGTTAGAGATTTTCGAGATCAAGTTACAGCCAAACTATCTGATGAACTATATGATGATACCCCTACTCCATCTAAATTATATATCCAATTGGAGTTTATGCCAGCTAGAAAAGAAGCAAAAACTTGGCAGAGGTACACAGGGATTTTGAATGTGAAAAGAATGATACAGCAAAGACAATGGCGTAAACAACACCCTGATTCTCATTATGCAGCTTGTATATTTTGTTATCATTTGAAAACAAGGGATGTATCTATACTAGTTTGTGCTGATGACAAGCATCAGATTAAAGTAGGAGAACCTTTATGTCCAGTAGCATCAGCCGAGCGAGGTCGTCAGGTGCTTGTTCATTGAAAAATGTTGTTTCAAGTTAGTGGTCATGACTTCACATGGTTCAGTATGATTCCATCTGTGTCACTGGTTGTTGATATACTAGAAGAAATATTTGAGTCTTGGTATGATGGCCAAGTAAATGTGGCATATAAAGACAGTGCATTGGAGCCTTTTTCTCCAATTAGACATGCAGTTGAATTAGCAAATCTTATATCTGAGGCTGCTAAAATAAAGCCCGTTTTGTTTATCTATTCTGATGGTGGTCCTGACCTTCATGAGTGTTAAACTATCTATGATTTCCCTTTTTTATATCTTGATCTTGACTATTTGTGTACTACTCGCACTGCTCCTTATCATTCATATAGAAATCCTGCTGAACGAGTAATGTCAATCTTGAATATAGGTCTTCAATCAGTTGGTGCTGCTTGTGATAGAATGGTTGACAGTAGTGAAGAAGCTAGAAAAAGCTGTAATAGTGTTGCAAAAATAAGAATATTTGCAGAAAAGTATAATCTTCACTAAGATATATTGAACTCAATAGAGCTTGTGAAAATACTTCTGAGTAAAATAACTGAAAGATTACAGTTAAAAGACAAAAAGTTTAATGTTATGCAGTCAGCTTCTGAGGAACTTAAAAATGAAGTGTGGAGTTGTTTGAATAGATTAGATTCTGAGTTTAATCTAAGCAATAGTGAAAAAATTAGTCTGAATTGTTTGACACCAATTTTAAAACAATTTTTAAGTCATTTTTGCTGTCAACGTTACTATTTCTTTGAAGTGAAAAAGTGCGGTAATCCAGAATGTGAAATCTGTGGCAGGTTGAAGCTGTCAACTGAAGAATTCTCCAAGGTCAAATTATTTCTAGACTCTATGATGAAAGATGATGGTCACTTCAAATCTTATGAGGATATTCATGGGACAGAAACTTCTGAAAATGATAGACCTTCACTCAAGAAAGGTAAAGTTCTCTTCCTTTCTATGCTAGTGTACAACATCCCAAGAATAGTGACATAATGCTGTGTTGTGATGAGTATGGTATGTGGAGAATAATCTATGCTTCACGAAAACTTAAAACAGATGAGAGGCAACTGCTTGAATATGCTCTAGATTAGAGTATCCAATACTGGTCAAAAAATCAGTACTGGTGTTTTGGTATTATAAAAATATAATACATGAATATCGGTATTAAAACCCGTATTAAATATTTTATATTTTTAAAGCAAAGTAAATAAATTTAAGAATCACGAAAACTTGAAAAGAATGCAAATTTATTGATCTTTTTGGTAGAACCTTTATCTTCTATTCCATGAAAGTAACCTCTTAAAAACAAAGAGCATTCAGAGTTTTGTTGTCCATTCTGCACTGCAACTTGTTTAAAATAATACTGGCAGCAGAAAATGCTCTTTTGGATTTAATGCTAGTTGGCCCAATTGTTAAAAGATCATAAACCTGTTGGCGATATTTTCCTCGCACACCTTCATCTTCGAAGAGGCTCATTTCTTTTTTTAGACACGACTATATCACCAGTGGGTTGTGGTTGTTTCCTGATAACCTTATAGTTTGTTTGTTTACAAATGGCCTTGTACATGTCTTTTTTCATTGATTTCTCAGAATTTTTTCCTTCTTCAATCTCAACTTTGCTAAACTCAAAGTGAAGAATTTCCCGAGCTCATTTTTCAACAGCAGTGCTTTGATTCCAAAGTCCCTTCTGATTTACAATGCCCAAAAGTGAATTGAGATTACTCACTTTTGATGCACGTGGAAAGGTAAAACTTAAGTATTTGAGTTTCTAATACCATCTTCTAGACCTTTATGCAGATAAGAAAATAAATCTTCTTGCAATAATACGTTGTCTTAAAGCGCTCATAAATTCTATGCTCAATGATGACTTAATTTCACATAGCCTGTCAAACATAAATGTCAATACTGCATCTTCAAAAATTATGTTAGCATCCTTGCAACAAAGTGACTCAATGGCTAATTTTACCGGTAAAAATGCTGAGATAGTAGTTGAAACTGTTTCAAAATCAGTTTCTGTAAAGTTAATATTAAGTTTTAAATCTATATTTGATTTTTGAATGCACTTTAATTTGTAAAATCGTTCGAGCATTGCTAAGAGACTATTATTCTAATTTTGGAATCTGCAATTAAGAAGTAACAGGTGATGCGGAAGTTATCGGACAAATCCTAATTTCATTATTTAAGCATAATAATTAGTTTTTGTGGTTTTATGCGTAGGCATAAACGTTCTATAAAATAAAAACTTTATTATTTGAAACACAATTATTTAAAATGAGGTTAATCGCAGCTGAACAAAGAATCTTTTCGAAAGCGACTAAAAATGATTTTTGTAAATAAACCTAATATAAAAAAAATAAAATCGTAAATCATTTTAAAAAGGAAGGATTTGCTCGAAGTACAATATATGATAACCTAAAAAGGCTTGAAACTGTTCAATCGTTTTCTGATAGAAAGCACCCTGGTCGTCCAACATCCTGGACTAGAGAAAAGAAAGCCGAATTAACGAGACTTGTCATTAATCGAAAAGGGGTCAGTCAGAGAAAAATAGGTATTAAATTTGGTGTAAATCAATCGACAATTGGTCGTCAGTTAAAAAAAATGAATATTAAATATAGAAAACGTGAAAAGACTCCAAAATACACAATAGAACAACAAATAAAGGCAAAGAAAAGAAGCAGGAAACTAGTTAACCAATTTTATAACACAAAATTGCTTCCAGCAATCGATGACGAAAAATACTTTTGTTTTGCAGGGGACAACATGCCTGGAAGTTCTGGATACTACACAAACAACAAAAAGACATGCCCAGAAAGTGTTCGTTTTATAGGAAAAGAGAAATTTCCAAAAACATTATTAATGTGGATAGCCATATCTGACCCTGGTATGTCCGAGCCATTGTTTCGCACTTCTAAGGCTGTAGCGATCAATTCATCAATCTATATTAATGAATGTTTAGAAAAACGACTTCTTCCATTATCATGGAGATCATGGAGACTTTAACTATTTATTGTTGCCAGATTTAGCAAATTCTCATTAATCTAAAGATTCTCTAAATTGGATGGACCAATATGTCTATTACGTTGATAAAGAATCCAATCCCCCAAATGTGCCTCAAGCACGACCAATTGAAAATTTTTGGGGACATTTGGCACAGAAGGTTTACGAGGGAGATTGGCAAGCTTCAACAGAGCAAGTTTTGATTGATCGTATTAAACTAAAACTACAAGAATTTGATTTAAACTTTTTAGAGTCGCATATGAAAGGCGTCAGAGCAAAATTGAGATCAATTGCAGATGGTGGTATTTTTTCATATAAAAAATAATATATTTTTATTAAAAGATAAATGCTTTATTTGATTTAAAAAAAAATCAATTCATCAATCTATATTAACGAATTTAATATTTAAAAAAAATATAATAGTAGTTTGTTTTTTTATTTATAAATAAGTTATTGACGTTTTTATTTTGTCCGATAACTTCCGCATCACCCGTTATTCTTTACAAAATTTGAGCTTTACATAAATCTGTTGTACCTAATTTTTTAATGGTGAACCTCTGAATATTTGCACAATTTTCCTTACTTTTTGTATAAAGGGACCAATTTGACTATGTGTTTTTTCTGTATCTTGTTTTTAAATATCGTAATCCATCACTAATCCTTCCTCGTATGTATTTGAAATATTTCAATTTTCATATATTATAAGGCACCATAGTTTTCCTGCACTTCGGCATCTGAATATGAGTCGAAGTCTATTGATTTATTCGAGCAAAAGGTTCTTTCTTCAGTTTTTTTTTTTTATATAGAACACTTACAACTGCAAGTTGAATTGCATGAGCCAAACACAACTGTTGAGCAGCTGGTATTAATTTGCCTACGTTTTGCATGACTGCTGCACCATCATTTGTTAAACAAACAACATTCTTTTCTAATGACAAACCTGATTCAATTTTTCAGTTAAAAGTAAGACACATTTTTCTGCAGGTAAACCTCTATTGATTCGGAGAAGTCCTAAATTCCAAAACTTTGACTCCGAGTAAAGATTCACGTTTATGTATCACTGGTTCCTTAATGAAGTCCACTCATCAAAAGAAATACTAAAATCTTTTCCATTTAATTTATATTCTGATATTTCTTTAATTACTAACTGTTGAATAGTTTCGCTATAACTAGTGACAATTTTTTGTATAGTCGTGGCGGATTTTGGAAGTTTATCACTTAAATTTAATGCTTTTAATGATTTTCGAAGATCATCGGGTGTTATAAAAATTCTAAATGGAAGCCCATCAAGTGCTGTCATTCTAGATAAGATTGCTGCCAGCGAGTCTTCTGTAGTTTTTTTAAAATATTTAGTAGTTTTTGGAGGAGGTGTATCAGATATTGAACTAGATTCACCAAGAGGTTCAATAGCATCTCATTTTCGTAATGTTACATCATGCTTTGTTTTTAAATGTGTACGAAGGCTGCTTGTTGAGCCACCTGCTGTTTTTGTAATTTTTGTGCACTTCTTACACTTTGCACTATGCCCTTTTTCATCTTTGAGAAAGAAAAACCAAACAGAATATTTATCTCTGCCTTTTTAATGCTCAATAAACTTTTTAATTTCACTCTCCATTGGCTAAATTAGAATATTATCTCAATTTGTAAATATGTGTCACATATTTTATCCTCACAATATTTATATCAGTCACATAATGTGACTGATATAAACATTTAATATTTAAATAAAATGAATTTAAATAAGTTTAAACTTAAAAATGTTAATTTTTTAAACTTACCAAAGTTGTTTTTGGTAATTATTTTAAAAAAACTATCAAAGAAATAGGTATATAAAGATTTAGTAATTTGTAAAAATGTGAACTCGTTTTTTACTTTTAGATCCTCACCATATAAATAAAAATGTAAAATCAAGAACTCAAGAACTAAAGAATGTTTAACGCATTGCTTTAAAGTATACGCACTAATAATTGTTTAAAAAGAGAATAAAAACAACAACCCGAAATTATAAACCTCCTGGGAAATTTAAATGATTTTAAAAATAAGTCAAGTAATAATGAGAAGAGTTTCATCAAAGAGTTGTCAATGAATCAGAGTTTGACAACTTTACTTTTATATATTAGGTTTTTACTCAAACAAAGAGATTAAACACATGATAGAATAAGATATATTTTAAAAATAAACAACAAATGTTTACAAATTTTCGTATATTTATAATCTGAAATATGACAATGTGATGCGTCTCAAAAATAGTTGCATTTTAATATCTACTTAAATGTTATAATACTTTAATTAAAATTTTCGTTATAAATCAATTTAAAAAAGTACATGAAATATACAAGTATTGCTAAAAAAAATAAATAACAAAAACGACCATTCAAATACCAAAATACTGGTATTTAAGCCTTTTAATACCGGTATTCAAAACTAGACAAAATCAACTGAAATTCTGGTTTTCGGTATACTGGTATTGGATTCCCTGCTCTAGATGGTCTGTGTTTTTCTTGTGGTTCCTTACTGCAGGATACAGAATTGCCTGAAGCAAGATGTAGTGTTTGTTCAATCAATGAATTGTGGTGAACCAGTTGAACCTTTGTACTACTCAGCTAACTATGTTGGTATTTGTGTTTATTGTCCAGCAGATCTACCAATAGCAACACACAAAAAAGACTATTTTCCTCAATGTGACGAATGCTGTTCTCAGCCAAATATTCCTCACAGAACCACTAAGAAAAAGTAATGCACTGCAAACGTGTTTTCTGTGAGCATTATTATAGTACAGTATTAGTTACATAGACTATAATCATATTTTATAGAGAATATTATAAAAATACTTTTATTTCTTTGTTATTTTTATGTTGAGATGAGCAAGGAGGACGTTTCAAATATATTCTGCTTTTTTTACAAGGTCTTAGAGATAAGAAGTTTTATTTTGTAATAAAACATTGTTTAAAATTTGCACTATATAATTTTATTAGAATTTTCTGGGAGGGAGTTTAACATTTAATAACTTTAATAACATTTAACTTTTAATAACATTAGTTATCAAATATTTTTATACATTATAAGGTTATCAAGTATATTTATCCTTGATAACAAGGTTATCTAAGCTCCCTCAAAATATAATTTTGAAAATTAATAATAGTTATAACCATAGAGGAAGTTTTTTAATTATAAAAAAAATAAACTTTTTTAAGATGTCTTTTTATGAAGTCATTTAAAGTTTGTAAAATTTTTTTTTCATTTTTCATTTTGATAAAATCAACCATTAATCTATCAGTAAATATTCTTGTGGTTGCAAGATAACAAAAAGTTTTTTTAACATATTTCTTTTATGATTTCTTTTTTTATGCGTCATAAAACATTTTTTTATTTCTTTTGCTGAACATTTTTAATGGAAAAATTAAGTTAATAAAAATAATATTTTCTTTGTTTTTTCTTAACTTCTTTTTTCGCTTTTTCTTACATTTGTAAATAGCGCAAATATCAAATTGTCATTCAAACTTTTTTACATAATTATCATTCATACTTCATACATGATTTTTATAAATTTAATTACTTCTTTTATCTTACCGCTTAAACGATATCTTTTAAATATTTTAAAAATATTTAAAGATACAGTTTAAATATTTTAAAATTATAAAAAGTGACTTGACTGAAATGGCTTACAGCTTATGTTAAATGGCTTAATGCTTACATAAATAAGGCACCATTTTATGTTTTTTATCATATTTTTTTCTGAGAAACTTTCGGCCAATCTAATTTAGTTTCTTTCAGAGATATGGTTTTTTTTATTATATCGAAATTTTAGTGAAATTAGAGAAATAAATCTCAATTAGTCTGTATATCTGTATATTACTAGAGAATATGGGTGATATTGAATATGGAATCTAATGAGCTTACAGTTATTTCTAGGCCATTTAGTTTCTTCAAAGCTTCAACAAACTAGTTTAAGACTATTGCATTGCTCAAGCTTCATGACCAAGATCTATGATAGCACAGATTCCGTTTGGGATCGGCGTAGATATTATTAATTCTTTTGGAACTAAATAGCTTGTAGATCCCCTTCCAAAATTTTTTTATTTTCAATATCCTCTGATGAAGTGAAGTTGTTAAAGTTATCTGCTGCATTTAGTAGAGTAAATGGCGTGCAAGAACAAGAGCTGAATTTCCTACATAAGCTGGCTGACACTGTAGATCACAATATTTGCACATTAACCTTAAAAAGAACTTTTTGCAGAATGATTTTAATATCAATATGTTCTTCTTCTAAATGCAATTATCAAAGCCATGTTTGAAGCACAAGTTTATTACAAATTTATCTGGTCTTTAAAGATAACACCTTATCATGGATCAAGCTATCCCAGTTTATTAAAGGTAAGTTTTAAGCCAATAATAGGAATTGTATCTGAAATATTATGCGTGCCTGAAATAAATCTTGATCTTATATACTAATCAAAATCAACGACAGTTTATGAAAAAGCTTTATCATATTTTTAATTTATTATTGACTTGAAATTATTATTGAATTATTAAAAGAAAAATGTGTGAATATGAACATTTTGAATTATTTATTACTGGTTTTCTGTAAGAAATCTACTTAATATTATTGATTATCTTGTGGTATTGTGTAGTAAAAGGTGATTATGTTTCAAAAACAAAGTTTTGCGCGGCAAAAACATCGAATCAAATTTAAACTTTTAGAAAATAAATAACTTTAAAAAATAAGGTTTTTAAGTCATTGTTCCTATATAAATATTGATCAGGATAAAATTTGCTATCCATCAATATAGAGTTTATGGTATTTTGGAGTTATCAAAATTGACTGCATTTTTACCCTTTAAATTGGCGCTAAAGGGATGTTCTTGAAGTGAAATTAATGGGTCTTTTTTTATGCTCATCTAATGGTTGTCTTCATTCTACGTGCCAAATTTCAGCTTTATACTATGTTTGTCCTGGTTCGACGATATTTTAATTCAATTTCCCTGACTATCAATTAAAATTTTCAATCATAACCAATCATAAAAATGAATAGATACAAAGTATCCTAACTTTTATTTTTGTCCCTTCAAAAATAAAAGTTAGGATACTTTGCATCTATCTATTCGTACTTCAAAAATTTCTTTTTCTATAATTATCTTGAATAAAAAAAATTTCATTTAATTGACATGACATAAAACCTGGCTGTCTCTCTGGTCTACTGTGTGGTGTTCAATTAAAAAAGTATGATTTATTTGAAAAAACATGACTTTTTACTTGTAGTTATTTTAATTTTTAACTTGTTTTTTTTATGTAGTTTTTTTTTAATACAGTTGCAAGCCTTGTTTTAAAATGTTACGTTTAGAGCAATTTACGCATGCCTTTAGAGATTTTATGTAAGCAGTAAGCGATTTTGGTTAAGCGACTTTTTATCATTTTTTAATTTTTAAATTATTCAATAACCAGTAAGACAATTAATTTTAAAAAAAGTCATTAACTTTTGAATTACATACATGTAAAAGTATTTGTTACAAAAGTTTTGAATGACAATTATGTTTGATATTAGCTATTTACTAATGGATAAAACTCAAATAAAATTAAAAGTTTATTTTTATTTTGTTTTTATTTTATTTTAATGATTGATTTTTTAAGCTTGAAGCAAAATTCATAAAAACATAATTTAACTCTGATAAAAAATATATGATTTAATTTAAAACTAATTTAATAAAAATATATAATTTTATTCTGATAAAAAAATATATATTTTAATTTAGATTAAAAAAAATATATTTTAATTTTGATTTAAAAAATATATTTAAGTTTATTAAAATTAAAGTTAATGCTTGGGTATAACTTTTATCGCAATTATTTTTTCGGTTTTCCTTCTTAAACATTTTTTACTCAAAATTAAATTTTAAATAAACAACTGCATCGAAAATTTGCACAAAAAGTAAGTTAGACTTTTTTTTTTATAACCCATGTTAAATGGCAGTGATTATTTTTTAATAAACAATGTATACAGCAATATAATTTTAACAATAAAATAATAAACTAACAAACTTTTAATAAATAAAGTAAGTAAATTAACGTAATTTTTTTATTTGTTACTTACTAATTTTTAAAATAAAAAATCATTAGTAGTTGCAAAGCTGCATATAGAAATTTAAGAAATAATCATTTTAAAAATTCAAAAGTTTAACATATTTTAATTTATTTATGCAAATGTCGAGAAGAGAAAGAAATTTGTTAATATCAAATATTTTTATACTCACATATAGAATTTAACATATATTATCTTTTTTTGTTAACAATTTGTTGTAGATTACATTGTTTATTCTATGGATGTGTTGCTCGTTTTCTTTGCTGAAACAAAAGTTGTTACTAGGAAAATTTAACAGAGTTAACTTATTTAGCATACTTAGCTCCCATGACCTGTTTTTTGGGTCCTCTTTTGCTAGTAATATTAATAATGATTGTAACCAACCATGTTTAATATAGTATTAGGAGAATTCTGACTTGGAAAACCTCCCACTCAGAAAATTCCTATGCTTGTAGTTCCCCCTTATTGAACTCCTACTTAGAAAGTTCCTGCCTGTTAAATCCATATAAAAAAAGAGTCTTCAAAAATGAATTTAAATATGATTCTAGTTATAGCCTTACACAACTTTATTTTTCTTAATCTTTTAAATTTTAGGGAAACTTTAAATAATGTATGCTATTAGTTTCAAAAATATATCATCATTTTTTCTTTATTATAATTTTTTTTAAATATATATACAATATTTTAATTTGATGTTTAATTTCCAATTTTATGTATACATAATTTTTAAAATAGTTTTAGTTTTCATTTCAAATTTGTTTTTGAATAAATGAAGGCTGAAATAGAGGTATTTATAGTATATTGTTTCCAGTTTAGGATGTTGAATGCTGGATCTTCTTGAATCATTGCATGGGTTTTGCATGTGGTTATTTTTATGACTAGGCAACTTCGTCTATTGTCTCCTAATGAGGGTACAGCTCTAAAACTCATTTTTATGGTTCTGAGACCAGCTGGTAGTCAGGTTTCCTAAACTGGTAGCTCTCAGAGAGGCTGATTCCATCAACGGCTGTAAATTATCAGAGTACAAACAGTGCTATAATGCTCATAAAATGAGTCCCTGTTTGTACTTTTGGTGTGCATTGTCGAGGCCGCATTTGGATTCTTTTGTTGCGACAGGGTTTAATAATTGTAATGAGGCAATTGCTTGGACTGTTAAATAGTGTACTGAGTACTATCTGTGCTTTAAGGCAGGTTCTTTAACAATTTAAAAAATGACTAAATATCAAAAACTATAAAACACAAAAAAACATCATCACCAAGTTCTCTGAATGTATCATTCACTGATATTTGTGGTCTTCAAAGTAACTTTTCTTCTGTTGAGTCTTATCTCTTGCAAAGTTCACCAGACCTACTTGCTATTTAAGAGACTAATTTGAGTTTGGCTGTCTCATCTTGTGATCTTAGTGTTGATAGTTGTCTTCCTTTAACTCGTTAAGACTCCAATAGTCACATGCTTGGCCTGGGCATTTACTTCTGTTAGAATTCACCCATTTGCCGAGAAACTAGGTTTGAATCCACCGAACATTCTTTTATGTGCTTTTGTTTAGCACCACTTCACTCTATCCTCTGTCTCTTTGTTATATATTGCTCTCCATCTCTAGACTGCACTCTTTTCTATGTTATTTCTGGTCAAATTGACCAATCCCTTTTTTTTATCCTTCAGCCAATATCATTGTTGTTACTTCTTGCAACTTCCTTTAAGCTGACTAGGACTCTTTCCCTTATTTTCTTTGTGATGGCGATTGGGTAGAAATCTTTCGTCTTTCTGCTGCAAAATGTGCTTCTTATATAACTTTGTAAATTCAGACTGGCATGGAATCTTTTATTCCCTCTCAACGATTCCAAGTCAAGCTCCACTCTTCTCCATGGTTTCCTTATTCTCTCATTGTGCTGCTACAATTTCCAAATTTAACCATTACTTCCATATCTAGTGCCAAAATAATTCTCTAGAAAGCAGATGCCTGTTTACTATTGCTAGAAACCATTGTAAAAAGGTTTTGTTTAATGCCAAGCACGCTATTCTCAAGTCACAAAATCTCATATTTCTCTTGAAAATTAGGCTCCAGAGACTTCTGGAGAATCTTTAACAGTGTCTATAATATGGGCAAATCTTTTATTCCTCCTCTCTTGCATGGTTCAGATTTTGTTACCTATCCTAAAGACAAAGCTGAATTGTTTGCTAAGAACTTCTCATCAATCTCATCTCTTGATTCCTCTAATCATAACCTACCTTATATAGCCGACAACAGATTGATCCATTGCTTGACATTTGTATCACTTCAGCTTCTGTATCTAAAGTGATTTCCTGTTTAGAATCTTTTACAGCCTGTGGTCAGGACAACATACCTGTTATAGTCTTGCAGACGTTTTCTCTGGAGCTGTTGTATATACTTTCAAAAGTATTTAACAGGTGTTTATCAGAGTCTTGTTTTCCAGTCTGCTGGAAAGCAGCATCTGTTATCCCTGTTCTCAAAAATTCTAGAGAGTGATTCGACTAAGTCTAACTACCGTCCCATTAGACTTCTTCCTATTATAAGCAAGGTTTTTGAATCTTTAACTAACACTTAATCTTTTATCTGGAATCTAATGACCTACTTTCTGATAATCAACATGGTTTTCGATCTTCTCTTTTTACTGCTGATTTGTTAAGGGTAATAACCAATAGGTATTATGGTGCATTAGATAAATGTGGAGAAGTTAAGGCTATTGCTCTTGAAATTTCTAAAGCCTTTGATAAAGTTTGGCATGCTGGTCTTCTCCATAATCTCTTTTCTAATGGTGTATCAAGTAACATCTTTAAAACTATTGAATCCTTAGTTACAAATCATAGTATAAAAGTTGTCCTGGATGGACAACACTCTTCTTCATTTCCTCTAACTTTAGAGGTTCCTCGAGGTTCTGTTATCAGCCCATTACTTTTTTAAATTTACATTAGTTGCATCTCTTCATCGTACTCGCCATCTTCACTTCGGATTCTATTTTTTGTCTCCATAAGTCTCAAATCCGTCTTTGTATAAAATACACATTGTCATAATGTTGTTTCTTTCTCTTTTCTATAAATACTATAATGGATGCTGCTCTAAAGAACTAGCGTCTCTTGTGCCATCGAATTGAAAAATTCATTCTCGTGTTACTTGTTATTCAATTAAGTCTCATCCTTTTTCTTTGGCTGTTCCTAATTGCTACAAAAATTCTTATTCATCTATTTTTTTTCCTTGAACATTAGTTTTTTGGAATTTGATCCTTTCATCTTTTTTTTCAGATTCATACAATTTGCAATCTTTCATCTGTTAATTGTTATCTTGCTTTATAAGCTTCATCATTTCTCATCCAGTAACTTCCAACTCTAATAGTGGTTGCTTGCAGCCTTGTTGGAAATAAAGATGTTTTTTTTAAAAAAAAAAAATCAAATTGAGTTTTATATAATGTTATATATTTTATATACTTTTATTGGATTTGATATTTAATCAAATGGTAAAATTGTATCTTGTAGTATAAATTATACTATATATTTTTTTCAATTAAAGTAATTTTAAAGTTGTTTAAAATTTTTGCATTTTTTTGGTCGAAATCAAATGTTTCAGACATAAAATTTATTTTTTACCATTTTTAGTTAAGTTTACTAACCTAATTAAAAAAAAAAAATTAATGTGAAGACTAAAAACTAATATTTAGACCAAGTGGAATAAATATTAACCTAGCCTCAAAGAGTATATAATCATCCGGTTGCTCTTATTCATACAGAAGCATCACAGCAGTGTTAAATACGTATTTTAACCTGATTTAGCCTTTTCGCACTGTTATAAATTAGGTACATATTGATGGCTAGCAGAAAAGAAACCACTTACTATTTCAGACTCGATACCTTTTAAAACAACACTATTGATTCTGTATTAGCTTTTTATCTTCAAATGTGCTGTGTTTTGAGTTTCTTAACACTTAATTCATTTGGTGATTTCAATATTGAATCAAATTTTTTTATAAGTAACATTAAATTAAACATAAACTGTATTTATTTCTTATAAAAATTTATTTTATGACAATTATCCAAAAATTTTATATTGTATAATGATTTTTTTAAAATTTTTTTTTGTAGTTGAAGAAACATTTGAGCACTTATTAGGTATAGCTGAACAAACAAAAAAATCACATGATGTAAATCCTGTAAATAATAGTGATGTTTTATACCAAAAAAAAGTGAAAGCTCAACAACCGTTAAATTTATTGGATCAGTTTTCTACAAGCAATGTTTCTAAGAAAATGCACGTTGTTCCTTTTTCTCCATACAATCAACACACTCTTTATAGTGCAAAAAAAGACGAGGGTAATCACTTTAAAATAATCATTTTAGATCTGTTGGGAAAATTTCATAATTTTGATTTTTAATAAAATATTTAAGATTCATTCAAAAAGTTTGTACAAGATACCCAGAATTTTGTTCTGATTATAATGCGTGGCCTTCCAGGAGCTGGAAAATCAACAAAAGCAAGGTATTTTGTTTTAAACTTTTTTGGCATGAAATAAATTTATTAAAATGAGTACTTAAAAATTGCTTACGTTTTTATTAGGCAGTTAAGAGGTGCAAATGGTGTGCTATACTCAACAGATGATTTTTTTTTTATCAATGAAAGGTTAATTGATTACTAAAATAAATAAGTTTTTTTGAAAATTACTGTAATGAAAGAGATGAACATTTACTGTATTAATAAGTTAACAATCTAAAGTTTATAAAATAATTTAGATATAAGTATGATTCAACTCAAATAAGTGATGCTCACGAATGGAATCAAAAACGAAGTAAGGAGCCTTTCTTTCTTGACCTTTTGCAGCCAAATATAAGTTTTTGACTTAATGATAAGTTGATTTAAATTGACAAAAACATTTAGAATTTAAATAAATACAATATTTTATATAAGAAAATTTCGAAATTTTGTTTTTTTTTGAAACAACTATTTATATCAACAGGGCTTTTAATAAATTGGTTCTTGACACAGAATAATACCTAACCATTTAAGCAGGTTTGGACTTTTTGGCAACATGCTAGCCCAATAATCTAAATAAAATTAAAATAAGCCTTAATATTCTAAAACCTTTTCAAATCCAAATCTTTTCAAATTCCTTATCTACAATCAAATTTTTATAAATGACCTAGACACTAATTAATATGTGCAATTAGTTTAAAATAAGTTTATAACTTTACATTTCCTTATTTTTACCCCTTTTTATATTTTCTTTTGGAATTTTGAATTTTGTTTACTAATTTATAACTTTTTTTCCAATTAAAACTAATTACAACTTTTTGTCATATGAATTATTCAATGAATAACATAAAAATTGTATTAATGAAATTAAAGTTAGAGTGATAATCTGAAATTCTAAAAAATTTTGACGACACTAGAGCTTATTATTTTATTTTAAGAATAATTTCAATGTGTTTTGCAGACTGTAATAAAAGCATAGATGTTTTTCTTTTAAAAAGAATTAACTTTAAAACTTAGTAAGAATTTATAGCCAAAGGCTTGGTATCAGCTTTGACTCCAAATCGTACTAAACTGCCTCTGCTTTCTTTTTTCTTTTTTAAGGGTTAAGAGAGAGTTGCAAAAAAAAAATTTAAAAAAATTAAAAATACAGTAGGTCTTTTTGACTGTAGCGTCTTGACTGACTTTAGAGCCTTAACAAATTTAAAATTGGTAATTAAACAGTATAAAAATATGGCAAGTATAAGCTATGTTTTAAAAAACATATTGTTAATAAAGATTATTGGTTTTTAAAAGTATAGCTTTATTAAATTTGCCATATTTTTCAGTAAATGATAAGTTCTTTAAAAAAGTATAAGACTTTGACCTATTTAATCCTGCGTAAAAAGTGTGCAGTTTTCAAATGATCATTTTACTATTTAAAAAAAATGACAATTAAAAAATATTACTAATAACATATAACTTAATTAAGATTCATTGATTGTTACACTGCTGCAAACTGCATTATTTTAGATCTAGTTTTGTTCTAGAAATTTTTTGCGCATGGAATTTAAGAGTTTATAAAGAAGTATAGGATTGTATACAAAAGAGAGATCTCAATGAAGTGGAGGTTTAAAATAGTTTTTTCAAATCTATTTATTAGAAGTTATATATGAATTGATTTACAAGCTACATATAAAAAGTTTATTAATTGATTTACAAGCTACATATAAAAAGTGTAATTTTAGGTTATAAAGTTTCCTCTTTAATTTTTTTTTAATTGGTAAAAATCTATCACTTGTTGGTCACTTTTATTGGTAACTAGTTGTTGGGTCTACATGTCTTATAATAACATATATAAGATTCAGTTAAGTTTAGATTTAAACACTTTAGGTCTTAATCTTTTTCAGGTATGAGTTCAGTAATGTCTAACCTTTTAAGAATTCTAAATATTATACGTAGAATTTTGTTTCTTGCTAAACAGTTTTTAAATAATAGTTGGCAATTAGCATCAGTATCAGCTTTTAAGTGTATATTTGCATTAAATATAAAAATAAAATTGATACATCATTATAAGAAACGCACTTTAATTTGTTGTTTAATATCTTCCTTATTTTTTTCTGTAGTAAGAAATGTTTTGAATCTACAAAGTAATGCCTCGATATGTTGCATGTTTTTTACATTTTTATTTTGATTATTATCATTTACTTAGTCCCTTGTTTTAGATAATCATTGGCATTTTAATTAACTTATTTTTTTAAATGAAATGTTCTTTTTTAGTTGTTAGTTTTACATAGTTAATAAAATACTTATAATTCAATTTTATTTAAAGCAAAAGAAGGTATGAAGATGAAGATATCACCAATCATTATAGACAACACAAATATGATGGCCTGGGAAATGAAACCGTACGTTGCAATGGTAAAAAGTATATAGAATGAAACACACACAAAAATTTATTTTACTGTATACAAGTTGTATCTTTATTCATTTTTTATTTTTTTTTATTTAAGCATTTATTTTTGAATAATATTTTTTAGTTAGATAATAATTTAAAAGTTATATTTTAGAATTTTGTTTTAGTTTAGTTAGGATCAGTTTTGTAATTTGATTTGATTTTTAATTTTTATTTCAGCTTTGACTTATTTATTTTAATCTAAATATGAATTTGTAAATTTTTTTTCTATATAGGCATTAACACATGATTATGATATTTTCATAATAGAACCAGATACACCTTGGGCTTGGAACCCTAGTGAGCTAGCAGAGTAGTTGCAGTTTATTTATTTTTTAAATTTTTTTATTTTTTATTTATAAAAACAAAAATAATAATGGAGATTTGATTTTGTGGAAGAGATCATTTCATTTCAAATATAATAATTTTGTTTTTAAGTCGAAATGCTCATGGCGTACCAAAAGAAAAAATTGAGCAAATGAAGGAAAGATATGAAAAAAATGTAACAGTTGATAGTATTATAAAGAACTTTAACTTGAAAGTGCCATTAAGTTATAAAAAAAAAATTGATCCTGTGCATTCAACTCCATCTCTTGAAACAGATTCATCAAAAGTGGTTGACAAAAGTATATTTATGAGTAACGGCAATGAAGAGTACCATGAATATATTGAATTAAGTTGTATACCCCAAAATAATGTACATATAAACAGTGTTGATAAATTAGAGGATATTGGTAATAAAAATGTTTCTTCACCTCCCTTTAATTTAAAAACAATCACCAAAAACAGCTTTGGTAAAATTGATGATATTGTCACTGCTCTTAAATCTTGGTATTTTGGTTCTGATTCTAATTGCATTATTGAAGATACAAAACGAAAAAATGAAAATGAAAATAATGTAGTTAAAAGCACCTCAAATGAATCAAATTTTTCACATGAAGTTAAAAGAGATAAAGAATTTTTTGAATTTAACATCAAATTTCTTACTGAGTGCTTTCCGCTCCAAGATAAAAATTATTTATGTAAATGTTTTTTACAATTCAATGAAAATCTTTTGACAACTTGTGATTATTTATGTGAGCAAACTAATATATCTGTTCAATTTGATATTGACAGAAATGATGATGCATCCGCCAACATGAATATTAACCAAAATTTGAATTTTCAAAATTGTGGAGAAATATTTTATTGTGACGTTAATAATGATAAAAATGTAAACATTAAAATTGATCAAAGACTTGGAATGGAGTTATCTAAGAGGTTTGGATTGCCAGATGACATTGGTGAATAATTTTAAATTTATT
>NC_088931.1:38612500-38660000 GCF_038396675.1 Hydra vulgaris
AAGACATTATTAAGGGCAGGTAAATTTTGACAATTGTTTAATATACAATTAATCTTGCTTAAAAACTTTTTTTCTTCAATCATAAATATTATGTCATTAGTGTTTATTTGAAATACAAATAACTAAAAATTTGTATACTAATTTGACATAAGCATGAGCATACTTAAGTTTAGAGTTTGCATAATGCCTAAATAAGTCATATATAAAACATAAAAATCCTTGTAACTTTCACCTGTGTAACATTCAACAATATATTATCACCTTTGATTTGTAAATAAATAGTTATAATTAGTGTCCTTTGTACAATGCCAAGTTGAATTTGTTGACTTGTGTAAATTCAGCCCGAACATCTTGTACATGATCTCCATAATTTTCCTCAAAGTTTATTTTATCTGGAATTTCTAATCCTAAGCAATCGCATAGGTTTTCCAGTAAATGGCGCATAAAATATATTCTGCAGTGTATTGTTTGGATAAACATATGTTAGGATATCTCTCTCTTTTTGAGATGACCAAAGGATTGCTCCCCATCACTATCTATCTCAAAGTAAACTTTATTGAAATATATTTTCTCTGGTGTAGTTGGCTGATTAAATGGTGTAATTTTGACTGTTAACAAGCAAAAAGGAAACCTGCATTAGGATTATATTCCAATGTCTTTTTTAATTTTTAAATTTGTTTTTATTCTTAATTTTGTTTTTTATTTTTATTTTTTTTTTATTTTTAGCAGTTCCCACAAATCCACTACAAAGTTTTATTCCACCTTTTCTACATTTTCACAAGCAAGAAAAGTTTCTTTTGCCATTCTGTAACCGGTTGCCTGAAAAAATTACTGTTTGTTTAATATCAAATAAAATCAGTCAAATCATTCATAGCCATTTCAAGAAGTATTGGAAATATAGGTTCACCAAACCCCGACCCTTTTCTTTTTGAAGTTATTTTATTTGTTGTCACAATTTTTTAGCGATAGTATTTTGTTTGCAATCTTCTGCCTCTGTTTCTCCTCTAAATTGTTATTAAAGAGAGACTCAGCGGCAACTCCTCAGTGAGGTAGTGATTGCAATAAGCAATAGTTAAATCAATAGTTTTATACTCTTATAATGAATTAGTAAGATTTAAATTGCTTATCGAAGCTGCTAAAGATATAGATGAACTTAGCCTCCATGGAATATAACAAATACAACAAAATAAACAAGCGTTTGTAGCCTAGTAAGTTACTGTCTAGCAAAAACTGTTCCTTTAGGTAGCTGGCTGATTTTCAACAGTACAAATTTTAATGAGTATATCAATTTTGATATCCACCTTGCATTGTGCTGAGTGCCTGGTCTATTAAATCTAAAGAATACTGCATTTTGCCCATTACTTAGATAAAGCAATGTTAATTGAATGAGTTCTCTACAATCAACTCTATTGAAATTTTGACTCATTGCTTCTAGGCAAAGAGTGGTAATCTTTTTTGTTTATCAAAGACTGTTCTGGGCTTGAAATAAGTATCGCAATAGCTAATCGTTTTTTGTACCTTTGCAATTAGTTCTTTCTTAAAAAAAATATTTTAGCGATTTGTTTTGTTTATTTTTTTGTTATTATTTTTCTAATTTTGCTTCTTTTTTTTTTGGCATTCTTAAAAATACAGAATGTTCTTGTCTGAGATTTTTATTAGAGGTAATAAAGTCACGCTAAATTTAACTTTTAATTAGAAGTATGGTTATTTGCTCTCTTATGCATAATCAAGTAACAATATCATATTTAGAAGATAGTGCAATCGAGGAAGAAAGTTTTATTTAAATCGTAAACATTTTAATTAGTGAATTATTTTTTTTGTTTGTTTTAGTTTTTGAAATTAGTATAAAAAGCAAAAGCGTTTAAAACACAGCAAACTTTAAACAAGTGATAAAAATATAATTATAAAAAGTTATCCTACTGCTGCTCAAAATATTTTTTTTTGTTCAAAAATAAAATTTAAGCAAGTAGATGTAATAATTTATAAAAATAATTTAGAAAAAATGTGGTAGCTAAAAAGTTTAGTAATTTTTGAGTTTACTTGTTTGTTTTTCTGATTTGATCTTACTCGCTTTGTCTATAGATAATAGAGCGTGTTTTTGCACAGATATTAAATTTAAAGTTTTATTGCTATAATGTTTTAATAATTTAATTTCAATAATTCAATTTATTCTAGAGTTGTTAATCGGAATTGCATTTCTGTAAAGATAAAATTTTTTCTGAAGTATATAGAGAAATAGGAATTTTTTTTCTTCGTATGAACATTACAAAACATTTAAAATTGTCGATGTTCATTTTGCGAATGCTACTTAAGAAATTTACCTATTTGCAAGTTGAATTACGAAATAAAACTTTTTTACTCTATATGAAAGTAATAAATCGCACTTGGGTAATTCCATGTCAAATGAGCCAGAAATTTTGAAAAAAATGTCACCCTGTATTTCAGATTTTGCTGATTTTTATACAGTTGAGAGTACTTGGTATAATAAGAAATTTCTTGAAAATTTTAGCCTCTAGCTCCAAGAAGATCCTGATATAACAAGTGATGCGTAAGTTATCAGACAAAATAAAAACGTCAATAACTTATTTATAAATAAAAAAAACAAACTACTATTATATTTTTTTTAAATAAAGCATTTATCTTTTAATAAAAGTATATTATTTTTTATATGAAAAAACACCACCATCTGCAATTGATCTCAATTTTGCTCTGACGCCTTTCATATGTGACTGTAAAAAGTTTAAATCAATTTCTTGTAGTTTTAGTTTAATGCGATCAATCAAAACTTGCTCTGTTGAAGCTTACCAATCTCCCTCATAAACCTTCTGTGCCAAATGTCCCCAAAAATTTTCAATTGGTCATGCTTGAGGCACATTTGGGGGATTGGATTCTTTATCAACGTAATAGACATATTGGTCCATCCAATTTAGAGAATCTTTAGAATAATGAGAACTAGCTAAATCTGGCCAAAATAAATAGTTAAAGTTTCCATGATACTTGTGAATAAATGGAAGAAGTTGTTTTTCTAAACATTCATTAATATAGATTGATGAATTGATCGCTACAGCCTTGGAAGTGCGAAACAATGGCTCGGACATACCACGGTCAGATATGGCTATCCACATTAATAATTTTTTTGGAAATTTCTCTTTTCCTATAAAACGAACACTTTCTGGGCATGTCTTTTTGTTGTTTGTGTAGTATCCAGAACCTCCAGGCATGTTGTCCCCTGCAAAACAAAAGTATTTTTCGTCATCGATTGCTGGAAGCAATTTTGTGTTATAGAATTGGTTAACTAGTTTCCTGCTTCTTTTCTTTGCCTTTATTTGTTGTTCTATAGTGTATTTTTGAGTCTTTTCACATTTTCTATATTTAATATTCATTTTTTTTAACTGACGACCAATTGTCGATTGATTTACACCAAATTTAATACCTATTTTTCTCTGACTGACCCCTTTTGGATTGTTGACAAGTCTGGTTAATTCGGCTTTCTTTTCTCTAGTCCAGGATGTCGGACGACCAGGGTGCTTTCTATCAGAAAACGATTGAACAGTTTCAAGTCTTTTTAGGTTATCATATATTGTACTTCGAGCAAATCTTTCCTTTTCAAAATGATTTACGATTTTTTTTTAATTAGATTTATTTACAAAAAACATTTTTAGTCGCTTTCGAAAAGATTCTCGTTCAGCTGCATTTAACCTCATTTTAAATAATTGTGTTTCAAATAATAAAGTTTTTATTTTATAGAACGTTTATGCCTACGCATAAAACCACAAAAACTAATTATTATGCTTAAATAATGAAATTAGGATTTGTCCGATAACTTCCGCATCACCCGTTATGACCATATTACTTTTAATAAATATTGACCAGCACCCTCTTATCCCCTCAGAATTGCAACGTTTATTTAGAGGTTTCAAACCACATAACTTTAAAAATATTTGATTTTTTTACTTAAAAATTTGTACTTAACTATTTTTAGGGATGATATATCTAATAAAATGATCAGAAATATATAAAATTATTATTTAGTACCTGTATTGATCAATTTAAATAAATTTAAGCAATTTTTTATGTACCTGTTTTTAATACCCAAAAAACTCATGTGGCCTTGACGATATCAAAAATAAATTTTATGCATTCTATATTCATTGATCTCATAAGATATTGTAAGAGTGTTAAATACATACTTACACACTATAACTGCAACTAAAGCTTTAAATTATAACTTATATTGTAAATTTTAAGAGTAATTTAGGCTATTGTAAACCTTGCCAAACAAGAATATTATGAGATATCATGTTTAAAAAATAGCAATTACAACCTAATGTGCAAAAGAAACATTTTTGTACTAAGGCAACCCCTACCTACAAAGCCACGGCATATATATATATATATAAATATATATATACGTATATATTATGTATATATAATATATGTATATATAATATATGTATATATAATATATGTGTAACAAGGGACGAATTAAGTGATCGTAAATTGAAAATTCCGTAAAAAATTCTGGTCTTTTAATTTTTAGTTTCTTAAAAAACAGTGAACTCAGTTTTTATGGATCTTAAAAATCGACTTTAACTAATTTCATTAAGAGTCTCATAACTTACACGTCTAAAATAATACTTTTATAAAACAGCCGTTAATCTAGCCAGATTAACCACTGTATTATGTATTTAAATAGCAAGGTAAATACAAAAAAGGGAAAAGAAAAAGAAAATACAGGATTCAAATACTTAATGTTATATGACAAAAATATAAGTTAAATAAAGTACATTAAATATAAACTACATCAATTTTTAATGAATTTGATATTTTTGTATGTAGCTTTGATGATCAAAGCTACATCAAACCACCAACTTCATTACTCTATGAACTTTTAAAGTGTTTACAAATATATGAAAACATTGATACTAGCGGTACGGCAACTTAAACTCTATTATAATTTTCATTGGTTGATTTTAAAGTTTAGGTGTGTTTTTTTAGTAACTTGACAAATAAGTGTGGAAAAACTTAGATTGTAATCTCTGATTTTATATTCCTTTCTATAATAAAATAAAGTAATGTTTTGAAAAAAAATTTGTTTTATGTTAAAATTTTTTTATCATGGAAATATAAAGAAATTCTTTCTTCAAAACATCCCTCTTCTTTTATTCAGTGCCATAGCATAGGAGGCAGAGCACTCTCTCAAACCTGTCATTACGGCCCCAAAATTTTAAAAACCTTTGATTATTAGGTATTACTAAACAAAAAAGATCCTCAAATTTAGTAAAGGGCTCTCTAAAATTAGAAAAAGGGTCCCTAATTTCGCTGCTTTCCCCCTTCCCCTTTACCGGATTAAGGAAGCCGTGAGGGCAGCCTAGCTGGCTTATGGCTCTGCTTTTAAGCAATTTCTTCAATTAAAACATTCCTACGTCTTCAGGTAATTATTTTTATAAATAATATAGACTTAATAACGTCTTCAGGTAATTATTTTAAAATGAGTCAATTGTTTTTCCCAATTAGAATCCGACTCATTTAGCAACATTTAACTTTAGCTTCCAAAATCAGCAAAGAATAAAAAATAATTACTCCAAAAAATATATAGTTATAAATAGTTATTCTACTAATAAAATTATGCATAAGCGACGGGAGGCCATGGTGGCTCAAAAAGTGGGGGGCATGGGCATTTTTTTGTGGGCCCTACCTAGGCTGAAAATACACACCATGTAATGCTGAATTGGCTCAAATTTTTTTTTCTCCCTCTTTTTTCTTACGGGCCCTTAAACATAGCCAGTTCCTAGGACAATATACTCCCTGACCCCCCTCTCTACGGCTATGGGCATCGGGGCCATGTTTTATACTTACACCAGTAAGTATAATATAACTAAAAATATTAATAATAATAATTAAAAATATATATTTAAAAAAATAATAGTTGGAATGAAAAAATCGATACCAAAAAACAATATATTTAAAAAAAAAAAAGTAATATTGTTTATAACGCTTATAATACATAACACTGCCAGAATATTCCAGCGTGGTATTATTTGTTATTGTTAGTGGCGGTTAGTTATTATAATTCTGCAAAAATTTTATGATGGTAGTAAAGGGTTGAAGAATAAAAGAAGCTAATTCATCACTATGGCTTTGAGACTTTAATGGCTTTAATTTGCAAAATGATGTTCCAATTACAATCATTTTGAGCTAATTGAAAAGGTTTAAAAACTTTTAAAATTAAAGGTTTAAAATATAATAAATTGAAAGCATAGTAGATCAAGTGAACTAAATATTTAAAAATATAACATCATCTTACCAACTAAAGATAACCATTGTAAATTAGATACTGTTTTGAAATGGGAAAAGAATTTAAATTAAAGTTTGAGTATGGGGTCGTCCATAAAGTACGTACGCTCATAGGGGGGAGGGGGGAGATCTTCAAAAAGCGTACGAAAGCGTATGGGAGGGGGGGGAGGGTTCAGTTAAAAAGTACGTACTTCGATTTTCTAATTTATCACAATTAACCAGCTAATCAATAGAAAAGTTACATTCTGACTAAAGATTCTAGTTTGCCAACATAAAAAGATGTATGGTATATAAAGTAGAGGGTATAGTTTTCCTCTATGCACACACATGTATGGGCGCCCTCAGAATTTTTTGATGTTCCAGATAGGACACTTTCACACATTGTGCAAACTCATAACTTAAGTTTGTTTATACCTATGCCAAATGAGGAGGCCTTACAAAATATCAGGATGGCGGAGGCCTGTGAACAAAAAGCCTTTAAGCGCTTACCCTCCCGACCCCCAAAATAAGAGGGGTGTAAATTTTGCATGGTTATAACTTTTTTGGCCTGGGAACAAACGCTTTAGGGCTTTTTCCCAGGCCTCCGCCATCCAAATTTTTTGCAAGGCCACCTCATTTGGCATATTAACAAACTTAAGTTTGCACGATGTGTGAAAGTGTTCTATCTGGAACATCAAAAAATCCTGAGGGGGCCCATGCACACATGCCCGCCCTTATATACTGGCCCTGAGTAAGACCTGAGGGCCGTGGTTGATGGGATGGAGTCACCCCAAAAAAAATGTGTCAATGGCGTCTCAAAGACCGCTAGGTTTTCCTAAAATAAAAAGCTTCTTAAATTAGCAAAAGGGCACAAAATTTGCTGTTGCTCCCTCCCACTGGGTTTTACCCTTTGTTTTCAATATTACTGATCTCGCGTTAGACTCGTTTTTTACTTACTAAAGAGGGGTGCCTGAAAAAAACGTCTTAAGTATAGTTTATTTACATTTGATTCGTTATTAAAACAAAAAAAAGTTTCCAAGATTTGACCGGGAATCGAACCTGGATCTCCGTCAACTATTGCCGCCGCAATAACCTCTCGCCCAAATACACACTTCTGATAAATTTTAAATTTATTTAAATTATTATTTGCATTTATACTTAAAGACGTTTTTAAAATGCGCAAACAAAGAGCTTTGGGGTAGTATAAAGTATCTAAGGTACCCTCCGTCTTTTTTTCTTTTAATTAAACTTTTTTATTAAGAAAAAAAAAAAAGGAGGGATGGGGGGGGATATTTAAGGGAAGTGGGGGGGGTATTTGAAAAACGTACTTACTTTTAAGGGGGGGTGGGACATAAAAGTACGCATGGCAACAGGGGGAGGGGGGTCAAATTTCAAAATTTTTGGCGTACGTACTTTATGGACGACCCCTATGATATCAAAGGAAATGATGTTGTAAGATTATTAAAAAATTTTCTATTTCATGGATTCACCCTAAAACTTCGTCAATTAAAAAAGACAGCGTAAGAAGTCATTGCAACAGTAAACAACATAAGGAAGCACATCTCATCAATTATCGGAGTAATTCGGGTGTGGAAGTTTTAAAAAAATGTATAAATAAAAACACTGATATTAAAATAGGGCTACAAGAAATGGGTGAAAAAGATCGTGACTCACTTAAGAAGAAATTTAATGCAGTTTACTATTTGGTAAAAAAAGAACATTCATTTTCTGATTTCCCTGATTTGCTAGGGCAAATTAAAAAAAAAGGCGTTGATCTTGCTAATAGTTTCTCAACTAATCGAGCTGCTGGTATTTATACAGATTACATCGGTAAAATTGCTAAAGATTCTTTCAGAGATGATTTTAAAGTTAAATAATTCAATTTTAAGTGATGGCAGTTGTGATATTGCTACACTCGAACAGGAATTAGTATATGTGTTGTATTTGTTTAAGGGCAGTCCATGCGTTAAACTTTTGCCGGTTGAAAGCCCTGACAATGGTAATGCTTGTGGTTTACAAATCTGTCTAGAACAAGCATTTACAAGAGTTGAAATTAATGACATGACTAAAAAACTCTTAGGGTAAAATGTAGATGGAGCTAGCGCAAATCTTGGTGTTCATTCAGATTTAGGAGCATTATTAAAAAAAAAATCTCCATGGCTTCAAGTAATACATTGTCTTAACTATCGTCTTGAGCTTGCATTAAAAGATGTTTTTGAAAAATGTACTGCATTTGCAAATTGTGAAAACTTCTTACTTAAGTTACTTTATGAACAATCGCCAAAATGTTTACAAGAATTGAAACTTTTATCAAAGGTTTGGGAAAAATTTGTTCCTAAACTAGCAAAATCATACGGTACTCGTTGACTGGATCATAAGTGGAATGCATTAAAAATAGCTTAAGATAATTATGATGCATATATTTCTCATATAAAATCTCTTAGCTAAACAGATTCTCAGCCGTCAGAAAAAGCCCAATTAAAGGGTTTTTTAAAAGTTTAGAAAAATTCATCTCTTGTAATACATTTATCTGTTTATCTAGATGTTCTTTCACAATTGAGGCGCTTGAGTGTTGGCTTCCAGCAAGATTTACATAATCCTGTAAAAGCTGTCTGCAGGGTGCAGTAATTTAATTGGACAATGGAAAAACTTAAAGATCTTTTAAATAGTTTGTTAGGCAATATTTCAACAGAGCAAACTATTTTAACAAACTACAAAAAATTAATTGAAAGTGTAATCGAAAAAGATGACAATTTTATTTACCAAAACATTCTTTAGAAAATTTTAATAATACTAATGCATCAGTGCAACACATTTATACTGATATAATGAATATTTTAACAACTAGTATGGATTTACGTTTCAAAGATATCAAGGTATCTCCTTTATTCTGTAATTTAATTTTTCTTTTAGACATTTCTTTTTGGCCAATTAACCCTGTAAATACATTTGGTGATAAAGAAATAGCAGAAGTGGTTTCACATTTTAAAGACCTCCTAAAATATGAGGGGTGTAAAACTGATGAAATTTTTATTGAGTGGATTGTTTTAAAAAGTTATATATTTCCAATATTAAAAAATTTGTTAGGTGAACACTATTTGAAAACATGGAAAAAAATATTTACATCAGACATAATGATTACTGAATGCAGAAATGTGTTAGAGGTGTTTGAGTTACTTTTACTTTGTCCATTTACAAACGCTATAGTAGAATGTATGTTTTCTCGCATTAACAGAGTAAAATCAGATTGGAGAAACAAACTTCTTTTCCTATTCGTAAAAGAGATTCAAGACACTCACGTGATCGTCTTGAATCTCTTTTACGAATAGGCAAAGAAGGATGCAGTATCAAGAAATTCAACCCAAGCCCTGTTTTGATGCATGGTATAAAGATAAAACAAGAAGACTATCTGCTGCTCCTCATCGCTATTCGAAAAAACGAAAAAAATCTGCCGATACGAATTGTATTGATCTTTCTCTATTAACAATATCAGATTCAGAAAGAGAAAGTGATAGTGATAACTCTAATGTATAAACTTATTTTGCTATATTTTTTTAAGAAAAATTTGTATTGATTTATTATTAGTTTCAAAATGCACTTAAAAGTCGTAAAAACATATAAGTCATTAAAAATAAAATATATACATATATGGTTTGGCAAAATACTAATTGTTAATTTTTATATTTGGAGAATTTTAAACCACACCTTTTTTTTTAATCTCATATCCTTTTATTCATAATAAATTGCATAAATAAATAATAATATAAATAATTGTTAAATAATCTATAATAAAAAAGACAAGAAAAATGTTGCTACTTATTATTATAAACTATTTGATAATATTTATCTTATGACACAATATTTTTATAATTTATATATTTTAGTTTATAAACATAATTATAAACATAACTAAAAAATAATCACAATAAATCCCAAAATTTAATTGAATCTAGAAAAATTACAAAACTTTAGAAATGTTTGCGAGCATAAACTTCTAAAATCAACAATTTGTAAAACTGTTACAAATGGTCCGAAAAAAACGCTCAAAAATAGTTTTCAAGAAAAAACAAAATTTGAAGACCAGAAACTTTTACGGAATTTTTAGTTCACGATCACTTAACTCGCCCCTTGTGTAATATATATATATATATATAAATATATATATATATATATATATATATATATATATATATATATATATATATATATATATATATATATATATATATATATATATGTATATATATATATATGTATATATATATATATATGTATATATATATATATACTATAATATATGTGTAATACATATATATATATATATATATATATATATATATATATATATATATATATATATATATATATATATATATATATTATATACATATATTATACATATATATACATTTATATATAATATAGGCGTATATATAAACACATATTTGTTATATATATATATATATATATATATGCATACATACACATTAATATATATATATATATTTTTTATATATGTCACTTAATTTTATATATTGATTATATTCAAGGGTTATTCCATATGAAATCACCTAGTTTTTCAAAAGTGCCCTAGGGTCAAATTTGTCAAATTTGCTTCAAATTTTGACATCCCATAGTTTTTATGAAAAAAACACAATCCTGAAAATTTCAGCTTGATTGACCGAACCTTTCAAATGTTATAATTGAATTAATATTAAACAAAATCAGAAAAATTTAAGTATCTGGAGCTTACAGTAGATTTTTTTGAATTTTACCAGATCATAACTTTTTAAATAAAATAGATGATCACCTGAAATTTGTTAGGGTAATAGTTTTTTACCCAAATTGTCTATTTTTGTAGGTGTTTTAGACTGATTTTAAACAGTTCTTGCACCTTAAATTTGCTAAATAACGCAATATTAGAAAATTTTTTGGAAACTTTAATGTGCCACAGTTCAATACCAACAGACAAGCTGTGCTAATTTTTTGTTACTTTTGTATACTTAGAGTAATCACTTGTGGAAAAAATTAACATTATGTGTTAAAAGTTATTTTAGCACTTGCAGCAACCAGTTAAAATATCACTTTTTTTAAAAAATACGATAAATTACATTCACTTTGTAGGCTTAGAAAGTAGTGTAGATAGTTAAAATAAATTATGAAACTTTTTAATGGCAAGGTTCTATATATAGACAATCACCAAAAAAATTTAAAGACCTATACTCTATCTTATGGCATAATTTTAGCATTTTGAGTGCAATGCTTTTTTAGTTTAAAGGGATACCTAATAGCGCAAGTTAAATTATACTTCAAAAAAATAAAAAATGCTGAAAGAAGAAATCTACATACACATGAAACGCAAGTACACTAATTTCTCTCTGATTTACGTAACTCATAATACTTTCATAATCATAGTCACAAGCACTTCTTCCCTTAATGGATAGGGCACTTATTTGACATATTACTTTGCCAAATGGAACCCAACAATGACTTGATTGTGCATCATTAGTCCATTTTAAATTTATTCTGTTTCTATGTATGAATTTTACATCAACATCTTGGTTTTCATTACAAATCTCATGTACAAGCCCTATGTACCATTCATCATCGTTAAAGCATGCAATGTATTTACCAGGTTGAAAGTTTGAAGGATCTTTTTTTGCCAAGTTAATATTATTCAGCAAATGGGTATCACAGATAGTATCGTTTGATATTCTCCATAAAAATAATTTCTCCACCTGGTACAAAACTATGATAGCGTCTTGTGCCTGGGACTGTGCTCATCTCTTCATATCGTTTCTTTAGGTTAAAAATAGTTTCACGATTATTGATATTATCACTTGAAATATAAAATAATTTAACACCATTAATGTTTTTTTCAGCCCATGTAAACAGTTCATTTGATGAGAGAATCTGGTTTGCATTTGCTGCTTGTAGACTCGCTTTTGCTTCTTCTCTTTTTATAGTTCCTCCTATTTTTTTTTGTAGTTCACCTTCCCAAGGCCAAGACAACCACTACAGATAAGGAGGCTACTTGTGGTTATAACCCTCTTCCAACTCTATAACTCCAAAACACGAACCTTGACAAACAAGGCTGCTGCTCGGAGAAACAAGTTGATTGGCAAAAATGCTACATCACTTCTTTGCTACATCCCATGGCAAAAGTCTATGTGATTCTATCACATAGACTTTTGCCATGGGATGTAGCAAAGAAGTGGTGCTCAGCATTTATACTGTGATCTTCAAGATGGTACATGTGTTGATCTAATGTTCTTTTTGCCTCTGATAAGTAGGAGGGTTGTGCTTTTTTGATAAAGTGATGGTGACAAAGATCATACAAAGTTTCACTTAGAGTTTCAATAAACTCAATAATGCTTGTTTGGACTGTGACAAGTGCAGTTCGGTCAGTGGACACCCTAAATTGATTTATTTAGTTAAAGCAGCATGCATCAACTTAGTTTTTGATGATAAGAACATTCGCAAACTGAGTGACTTCCACTACTATCAACTGTAATGCACCACTTTGGCCTCAGCTCACTGAACTTGCTAAATCCAACTTTGTGTTTTAGGTATAACTTCTTCAACTCAAGATAAAGTTCCTTCAATTGAATTAATATTAAATGTTTTTGTTTATGAACTTTTACATTACTTATACAAACAGAAACAGTCTTTTCCTTTTCTTTTCCTGGACATTGTCATGGGAACTCTTCAGATTCATAAATTTCAATGACTTTTTGTTTAACAATATCTTTCAAAGACTGTCCTATTTTAGCCTCAGGTTTAGCAAGTATTTCTTTTTTATTTTTTCAACTTTTGAGCTTTTTTAACAAGATGTTCTGAAAATATTTTGAAAGTTTTTTCAATTGACCAACTATCAGAAGTTAGTGTAAATAGTTGAACTTTTTCTTTCTTCAAACTTATTTTCATTTTATTTTTTATTGCATCTAACAGTTGGTCTATATCATTACAGTTTATACATTTTTGCTCTTTTTCTGATACTTTATCTTTTGGGTCTATATCCAATGCTGACACTACTAGATTTGTCAAACTTGTTGCAATTTTTTAGCTTTTTGCTTTCCATATCCTAATTTTTCGCGTCTTCTTACATTTTTGAGGGGAGATATTTCCAATAAAGACACACTCTTGTTAAGAACTGTCAAGGTCTGAACAACTCAAATCTTCAGCAGCTTCATCTTGACTACTTTCTGTAATTTTTTCAAGTTTGAACTCATTCATACAGTTAGTACGAACTTTTTGACCAGATATGATCTTAAGTTGATTTGCTATTGATATGTTGACTTTACACAATCCCTTGATAATTTTTTTCTTGTGGACTTTAAATGGATCACAACAGTATTTTTAAAGTGCTTCATATCTAGGAATATAGGCTTTTTCATGGGAAAACATATCTCCTCATTTTGTTCAAAAATGTATCATATCCTTTGCATTAAAACTTTAATATCAGTATCTTATAGTCTTATTCTTCCTACCATTCTACAATATGACATTTTATCACAATCTTCATTTAAAACTCTTCCCACACAAGAAGAGTTTTAAATAAAGATTGGATAAATCATTTAAAAGAGGGGTTAAACATGTAACATTATAATCTAAAAATAAACTTTTATACTTTTCCAGTAATAAAATCTTAAAAATGAAATCTCAAGTATAAATGTGATTAAAACTGTCTAAAATGGAACCAGTAAACTATTTCTGCATATAAATATACTGCATACACAAAACTTTTACTTTTTGGTTCTTGCAATATTAAAAACTAAAATAATAAAATCCAGAAAATACTGTGCAGATTTAGATTTTAATACAAACACTTGAAGCAATTGAAGTATTTTACACTCAAATTGGACCCATGTGAAAATTATAACCATCTGAAAATTATATCATTATAATTATATTATATGCATAAAATTTAACAAATACATATTATAAAATCATATCAAATAAATTAGGTTAAGATATTGATAATTTTACTTTAGGAAAAACTGATTATATTTATTTAGGAAAAAAATAAAAATATACACCCAAGTCATAGGTCTACAATCATTTCAAAAGATGGAGTATAGGTCTTAAAATTTTTTTTGGTGATTGTCTATATATAGAACCTTGCCATTAAAAAGTTTCATAATTTATTTTAACTATCTACACTACTTTCTAAGCCTACAAAGTGAATGTAATTTATCGTATTTTTTAAAAAAAGTGATATTTTAACTGGTTGCTGCAAGTGCTAAAATAACTTTTAACACATAATGTTAATTTTTTCCACAAGTGATTACTCTAAGTATACAAAAGTAACAAAAAATTAGCACAGCTTGTCTGTTGGTATTGAACTGTGGCACATTAAAGTTTCCAAAAAATTTTCTAATATTGCGTTATTTAGCAACTTTAAGGTGTAAGAACTCAAAAACTGTTTAAAATCAGTCTAGAACACCTGCAAAAATAGATAATTTGGGTAAAAAACTATTACCCTAAAAAATTTCAGGTGATCATCTATTTTATTTAAAAAGTTATGATCTGGTAAAATTGGAAAAAATCTACTGTAAGCTTTAGATACTCAAATTTTTCCGATTTTGTTCAATATCGATTCAATTATAACTTTTGAACAATTTGGTCAATCAAGCTGAAATTTTCAAGATTGTGTTTTTTTCATAAAAGCTGTGGGTGGTCAAAATTTGAAGCAAATTTGAGGTAGTACCTCAAATTTGCTTCAAATTTTGGTTTATATTTTGTAATACATTATCTTTTTATATATCTTTATAAAAAGATAATGTATTACAAATTATAAATGTGTAACACATTTGCTATAATAATAAGTTATTATTATAGAAAAGAAAGTCTACTGACCAAACAGATTTAAAGTACGGTAAGGAGACATTTTTTCTGTTGTAAGTTTTTGTAATGTTTTGCATTTTAATAATTTGTTGTAATGTTTTGTTTTGCATTTTTTTTTTTTTTTACTTTTTTTTTTTTTTTTTATATATATATACATAAAGCGATCTCAAGTTGCTAGCCAAATTAAATATATCTGGCTAGTTTTTTATTTATTTTTGGCCAGGACAAGAGTTGCGTAGATTGCAAGGTCATCAAACTGATCAAACAGAGTATGTTGATGGTAATACTAAAAAGAAACGAAAAACGGTGCCTATTGGTTTTAGTTATATTAAAGACACAAATTCAGGTATATTTTTAAAACTTTAATTTTTGATAAATTTTATATAGATTTTAAAACAAAAAGTAAATGATTATATTTTTTATTTTACAGATTCCTTACATAGCATAAAAAATCTTACCAAGGTACTTATTTATTTTATTTTATCGGAAGCATTATAATAAATAAATACTATACATCATTATAATATATTTATATTATAGTTATAATTATGTGAAATTATTTTGTTGTAAAATAAATTCTTATTGCATTTAATATTATTGGCTGCTTTTTATTGGTAAAAATTAGGATTCTTCAGGCAAGCAATTAACACTCAAGCAAATGTCTATTCGTGAAGAGCTTTACAAGAGGTTTCCTGGGGCAGATAAAGATGCTCTTAATGATGTGCTCGAATTGAATGGGTATTTTAACAGTTTTTTTGAAAAAGATTACTTTTGTTGATTTAACTTCTTCTTTTTTTTTCTTTAATAAAAGTGATTTACGTTTTCAAACCTTTTAGGTATTGTTTAAAAACGACTATTTCACTGGTGAACTTTTCTTGTAATTTAAAGGATGGAGTTGATAATATTTATGCTAAGGGTTGGAAAGCTGCTGAATTTCCTTCCCACAAGCTTACTATAAAAACTGAAGAAAATGTCAAGGTTAAAAACGAAAACAATGTTTTTCAAAACCTTTCAGAAAAAGATCAAAGTTATAATGATCTACGTGCAGAGGCAAACCAGTTTGCGGAATTGCGAAAAATATATTTTAAAAAAGCTGCTGAGGCATTTCAAGAAAAGAATGGACCTCAAGCCCAATATTATGCAGACCAGGTATTTTATTTGAAAGTTGAGTGATTTTTTATTAAGCAAGTCAAATAGAAAATATTTATGGTTATCTCTTTTCAAAAATTTAGGCTTGCGGTTATACAAATAAAATGAAAGAAGCACATGCTCGTGCTGCTAAAATCACACTTCTTCGAAGGTAAATTTTCTGAATTGCCTTTTTTTCTTTCTTTCTTTGTAAGAAAATCTGACATAAATTGAAATAGAAAAGCATGATGGATTATTAAAGGTATTTTCAGGAATGCAAAAACTTCACCAGATATCATAGACTTGCATGGACTTCATGTTAATGAAGGCATCAAAGCACTCAAAGCACATATAGAAGATTGTAAGAATGGTATAAAAATTTTTGTAAAAAAAAGATGTATAAGAAATAGTATAAATAAAGATTATATATTAATTATTTATTAAAATAACGTTTAAAAATCTTTGATTTTTTAATTTTGGTGTGCATTGCTGAGGCTGCATAAAAATTTTTTTATTTCAACCTTTGATATATTAACAGGTATAAGGCAATTGCATAGTTTATTACTTAAACCACCAAGTACTGTCTGGGTTGAGTCAAATTCTCTCTATTAATTTAAGTCATGACTACCAAAAATATTAAACACAAGATTTCCAGATTCGTAAATTATGGGTTTTGGTAAGTTTATTCAGACAGTTACCTCTATTTCTATACTTGTTCCTCTATTTATCTATCCTCTATTCACCTCTATTTCTATACTTGTTCCTCTATTTATCTATCCTCTATTGACCTCTATTTCTATACTTGTTCCTCTATTTATCTATCCTCTATTGACCTCTATTTCTATACTTGTTCCTCTATTTATCTATCCTCTATTGACCTCTATTTCTATACTTGTTCCTCTATTTATCTATCCTCTATTGACCTCTATTTCTATACTTGTTCCTCTATTTATCTATCCTCTATTGACCTCTATTTCTATACTTGTTCCTCTATTTATCTATCCTCTATTGACCTCTATTTCTATACTTGTTCCTCTATTTATCTATCCTCTATTGACCTCTATTTCTATACTTATTATTTACTTCAATATTTTTTTATTAAGCGGTAGAAAAATAATTCTCTTAAATATTGCTCTTGGAGCAAAAACAAAAAGTGCTTTGCGCACTTTTCCAGCATATTTAGAACATATTAAAACTCTGATCCTGTATATTTATTTCTGAATTTAACACCTTCCTACTTTAAGAAATTTACTACCTTAGATGTGCACGCTTAACTAATTGATTATGTAAACACTTAAGATAAGTATCTCTAACATAATGGCAATTGCATGACATTTCTATTGGTGCTTTTCGAAATTTAAAACTATAATAAAGTTATAATATATATATAAGTATAATAAAGAACTATAACAAAGTTTTAACCTCTCATTAAGACTGTAATTATTTACAAAGCAAAAGAGGATCCAGAAAATAGGTCACAGGGATCTATGTCAAACAAGTTAACTCTATCTGTTAGACTTTTTTTGTAGCAACTTTTTTGTGATAAACTCTCAATAAGATGTTTTCTGAGCTGCAATAGTCATCAAACTTAATTTACTGTCAGTAGTACTAACGCATACACAGGTATTTGTACATAGCGTAAGTGGATTTTTTACATTTGAATATTGCTTTTTACATTTACATATTACATCTCTATTAGTAACAAAATTCTGTATAATAGTAATTTAAATGTAATTTTTATACTTTTTTTTTTTGTTGTTGATAAAATAATGTGGTTTTTAAATATTTCTTTTAAATTTCTGTAAAATGCTGTGTGATATAGTTGCGCTTATTTAGAGTACCTACTTAAAAAGTATTGAACCATTACAATCTACATAAAAAATTTATAAAATTGTTTGTTTTTCGATATGATATATATCCTCAGTAGCGCAGTGGTTTAGTGCGCTGTCTTCTGAACCATTATCCAAATGAATTTGTGGGTTCAAATCCACCGCTAAGCATTAAAACTTAGTGGTGGATTTGAAGTTATCTTATTAAACATATATTATATATGAAAGTTCGATATATGACCTGCAAACTCAACCTAACCTATTGGCAATTATACTTCCAGACATAAGTAAGCTGTACAAATGGAATTTTTACATTAAATGTAAATGACTTATTACTATCAATTTACGTAAGTTTCTTATTTACATCAATTTTTTACACTTCCTTTTAGAAAAGTGCTTAAAGATTCTTTCTCGCCATTAACTCGGCTTTAATGGCTGCCAAGAATTGTCAAACATGTGCAATTGAGGATTATTAAGTTCTGTAAAATTATATTCTAATAAGTTATATAAGATATTCTAATATGTAATTTTATACAAATGTGTATTTCCTACACCAAAATATTTTAATTTGTTTTTGCCAGTTTTATTATATTAGGCATTTCAATACTTTGCAAAAAAAACTAAGATTCAAAAATAAAGAAAGCAATGCTAAAAAAATATGAAATTAAAATAAACTTAAATAGAAAAAAATGAATAATTTAAATAATTTGTGTACTGTTTTTAGTTAAGTTTTTTTAGGGTGGTTATTAAATTTATTCTTTCAAAAGATTTTTTTTTTGCAATATGTATACTTAAATTAACATTTATCATTCGCAACCGGACTTGAAAACCAGTTACTTTAGTGGAACACATACAGCCGTAAGAGCCTCAGGGAAGAAGGAGAAAAGATGATATCAGAGTAAGAGTTAGCTGAAAACTATTAAAAGGTGTTGAACATATGTCCAGTACAAAAGCACAAATTCAAGCAAAGATTTATTATTAATAATTGTTTATATATATTTACAAATAACATAGTAGACCAAAAGGGAGGGGGTGGTTAGAACTAGGTGCACTAACCCGAATGTTAAAAAACAACAGGTATCCAAAATTACAAAGTCCTAAATAATTGGGAATAAAAAATGTGCAGGAATTGAAAGTTAATATGAAACAATTAAGGCGATGTGAAAAATGTGTAGACGGCTTAGCATAATAGAAGCTTAAAAACTATGTGTATATGTCTGTGTGCCTTACTTATAAAATACATCGAGAGGCGTTTTACTTATAAAATACATCGAGAGGCTTTCCTTCTTTTTAAGATGCACTCTTTTTCATATTTTTTCCTATATATTTTTCCAAACATTTTCTTTCTTTTTATCTGCCAATTTTGTTGTTTTTATTTTGTTTATGGTATCATACTGAATGGCTTGGCTCTAGTACAACTGACCTTGCTGGCAATAAAGATCAAAACTATTATTTTTTGTATTCTTTATTCAGATACAGTCAACTTTATGAATTGTTTTCTGAACAACCTAAATCACTTACCTTTACTCTTTTATTTATGTTTTGTCTCTGACCATAGCTTGTGTTTAGTTCCTTCTCACCTTTCTTGAGGTTGTCCAAACCATGCTATGATCTCACTGGCATTTTTATCTTGTTCTTCAACATTATTTTCAGTCAATCATTGTACTTCTTACAACTACCTTTAGGTTATTTAGAATTTAAGTTTTTTTGTGATGATCTTTGGGCTGATGTCTTTGGTCTCTCTGCATAAAATTTTTCATGTTTGTTTTTTGAATTTAGTTCTTCAGGCTTCAGACTTGGTAGCTTTCATCCCTTTTTTATCAATTTAAAAGCAAACCTTAAATGATTTTGTTCACAACCTCAAACACATGATTCTGATCTTATTACCTTTCCCAAGGATAAAGGCAGAATTATTATCAAAGAATTTCCCTTTTCATTTATTTCTTGAATTTAGTAACCACGTTCTTTTTAATATGTTAATCAATTGTTTGACTTTCTAATAACTCTAGAATTTTTATCTTAAATAAATTTGGTTTACCTGTATATCATTTTTGAAAATGTACAATCTTTACTTTGGTTGCCACCTAGGTGACCAAAATAAGCCATGTATGCCACATCAAATCTGTTCTGCTTGTACAAAAAGCTTATGCGATCGGATGAACAAAAAGAAAGCTCCAGATTATACATTGGTAGATAAAATTTTTGAGCCAAAACTGTTAAACTTATTGAATAATCTTGTTAGAGGCATATCACTGTCTAAAGAGAAAGCTTCAAGACTACAGAAAAACTATTTACTTGACAAATATGTTTGTATCAGTTACTGAAGCTTCTTGCTTCAAGACTACAGAAAAACTACTTACTTGACAAATATATTTGTATCAGTTACTGAAGCTTCTTGCTTCAAGACTACAGAAAAACTATTTACTCGATAAATGTGTACATGGTATTCTTTGACAATCTAGACCACTCCAAACAAACCAACTGCTAACTTCTGCTGATGTTTTCAAAGCATTTTATTAAAAATTGACAATTGCACTAGTGTTACTGAAAAAGCAACAGTCACAGCTAATGAAATTAAAGCACTGCACAACAAAGCAAATATTCTTACCATTGAAGTCAGCAGCTAAGTTAATCACATAAAGAGACTAATTAACAAAGTACATGATTATGTTCACTGCAAAAAAACACTTGGGAATCAGGAAAATGTGAAATCTGGATAGATCAAAAAATGGTACAGAAAATTGTAATAAGAAAAGTAGACAAAGAAGAAACAATTAAGCTTCAGAAGAGATAAAAAAGAGGAAGTAAAACATACAATTTACCAATTACAGATAAGAAATTGAAGTTTAATAAAGAAATTGATCCACGTGAAACATATTATAATGATAATGAACATTCAAAGTCAGATGAAGAAATTTCGTCAATTGAGATGTCAGATGATAAAGTGATGTCAAGTGATAATGAGATTTCAAGTGATGAAGAGATCAAGGTTTACAACACTAAACAATATCCTGAGTTGTGTAAGGCCATGGATAGGTGTAAAACCAGTAACAGGGATGCTTGCCAAATAGCAAATGCCATACTAAAAGATTTTGATCTTTTAACACCAGAGAATGCTTCTGATCCAGCAAAACTTTGTCATCAGAAAAATATGTGGAGAAAAAAAGGAAGTTAAAAAGCATGCTGCTGAAGTCCAAGAAGTACTTTGCATTGGATTTGAAGGAAAGCAGGATATTACTTCTGTTGAAACAAGTGGCATCTGAAAAAATTTTAAAGAAGAACATTATGTGATAGTTTCATTTCCGCAAAACAAGTATGTCAATTATGTCATGCCACAAAGTAGTAAAGCTGTTGATATTGTACAAGAGCTATCATTGAGCATCAACAGGATTAAATCATCACACACTTAAGCAGCTGTTGTTTGCAATGGTGCAGGTCCAGCTACTTCAACAGGTATTTTTTGATCCAAAAAATTTAGTTATTGTGAACTTTAAACATATGAAAATGTTAGTGTTGATGTTAAGAAATATTTAAGCTCTGATCAGATATACCTTCTCAAAGCTGGCTTAGCTGTTCAGCAAGAATACACTGCTTGTGATCAAATATTATTCCTCCAGACTGCTATGCCAGGAAATCTCCACCATGCAAGGTGGCTTACAAAGACCAATCGTATTTTTGTTGTATATGTATAAAAAAAATTATGCTCATCCTGAAAACATTTTTCTCGGAGGAGTTTCAAATGAAAATGTATCATTTCATCAGTTTTCATGTGACAAAATAATTGACGCACCACCTACATCACAAATTAGCAAGATAACTGTCTTTGATAAATCAAGCATCAAGCTTGATCCGGAAGCTTTGTCATTCATAAAGATGATTGAATGATCTGTTGCTATTGCAACACCACCACCACTTTTATTAACTGTTTCTAATGATAATCTTAAACATTTCCAGTTCCACGTTGATTTCTTGAGTGGTATTCCATGCCATTCTCAGGCTGTTGAATGTACTATTAAAGACATCTCACTAACTACTATAAAAGTTTTTATACACAAATCAAAAATCAAAAGTGTCAAAAATCTTAAGCAGAATTACTGAAAATTGGCTCTAAATCTAACTTCTTGAGCCATAACAAATAGCAAATAACCAAAACAATTTGCTGTTATGTTTTGTTTACTACACTCTGACTGTTTCTCCTTCAACAACTGCTTGCATTTTTAATGTAACAATGTTGAGTAATGGAGCGTAACATTAAACCACGCACATTTACATTATACAATTATACAGCAATTTTATTTCCCAAAGTTGCAGATCCAAGACACACTTTTATTTTATTTCAATAGGAGAAACTTATATTGCGTGATTTTATATGCAGTCTGACATCAAACTGAGACAGCCAGCTGTCTGGGACTTCAGTACACACATTGATTGATACTAAATAGGGTCATGTAAAGGTAGTGTTACATTGGGACAACAATTTTTTTTTTCATTATTCTTTGTTTTTTTTTCTTTTTCTCAAAAAACTGAATGGATGTAAAGTAGGCAAAAAAATTTGGCAAATGCTTATCTAAATCTACTAAAGAGTATACAGATCAGCAATTGCTTACTCTTTTTGCTTACCATATAGTATATGACTTTTTCAGAAAAAAGAAAAAACAAAGAATAATAAGAGAAAAGATTGCTGCCCCAGCCCAAACTCTCAGTTGATGTAGCAGCACTCCATTGCAGGAACAGGCTATAATGTTGTTGATATATGTACTAAAGCCCCAAGCAGCAGACTATTTAAGTACTTGTATGTATTTTTGATAAAAGTGCTCAATGAAATTAAATAAAATCAAAGCTGTATAAATATGTGAATTATGCTAAATGAAAACAAATAACTTTATAATGCTTGTATTTACTACTTAAAGTTTCATACCTACCACAATTGTCATGTAATAAAAACATGATTTTTTGTGTAAAAAATTTTAACATCTATTATTTTAGTTTTTTAAATTGTTTTTTTAATGATGGCACACAGAGTTATATCTTAAACTCTCTATCAAAAATCATATCTAAAGACAGTATCAGTCTCTATTGTGATGGTGGCCTAATATACTTTGAAATAAATCTAGAAAGAAAGCAATAAATTAAAAAAAAACATTTAAGAAATTTTTAAAATAATTGGGTTCAAGAAAGAAATAGAAACAAACTTAAATTTTTAATTAAGTCAAAAAACATTAACCATTAACACTTTGTTAGCATCTAATTAAGTGCTAATGGTAATTGTTTTTTGTAAATTATTTGTTCTTTGTTTATTTAGTATCAGAAGAATAGCTCTGGTTCTAAATGATGATCTTTTAGTGCTGATGAGTTGTGTTTTTGTGTTGATAACACTGTTTCATGTTGTTTATATTTGTTTTTATCTTTGAATGAGGTTGTCTCTTCTGGCTCAGAGAGTCCTAATCTTTAAATTGATTATTATAGTTAGCATAGTTATATAAATAATAAATAAAATTTTCTATTAGTTTATAATAAAAAAATTTTTATTATAATAATTTTTTTTTCAGTTGGTATCAATTCTATATCAGTAATTACTGGATGGGGAAAACACAGCAAATATAACGAATCACCTCTTCGAAATGCTGTTTTGGTGTATTTACGAAAGTGTAATTATCGGTAAGAGTTTTAAATATTATTGAATTTTAAATACTGTTTAAAATTAATATTGATAATGATCTTATATTTAACATTCTGCCATCTGTGCAGTTTTATTGGGGACTTATAAGTAAAGGGTCAGGTTTATACTAAGAAGGGTTACTTCATATTTAGGCTATAAATTCTATTAATTTATAACATTTTATAAATTTTTTAATAAAATGAGTAATACCAAAGAAAATAAATAATATTTAATTGAACATGGTGTAATTATAATATTTTATAATAAACATAATACTATCCCACTTAAACAACAAAGCGATTAACACATATCAATATAACTCAACTCAGCTTATATATATTTATATCATAAAAAATTAAATGCGTCAATTAAAGCATTTAATTACAATCACATTGTAGTTAAGCTTATTTTCAAACCGGATTAAAAATTAAAAATTATTTAAAAAATGATTTAATATTATTGAACTTTAACAATTTAATTATAACAAACGTTACAAATAAAGCTCGCATTTTGAAAAGACTACTTTTTCTTAAAACAATCTTTTATGTAACATCTTTTGTTTGCTTTATCACAATTTAGTTTTGGGTTATTATATTGGTTATAATGTCATAAAAACTTTTTATTATATTAAATTAATTTTGTTATATGGAATTAATGATCATAATTTTGATATTAATAATGATTTGATATTATGTCGGCAATGCCGACCTAACTGCCAATCTACAAGTGTTTGAGGTTGGCAAAAAATATGCACACATGTATTAGGATGCCATAAACCCCCCTTTAGATAAAAAGTCATAACTTTGTAAATAATTTAAGCCTAATTTAAGCTCAATTGTGCAATATTTAGTACATGCCTTTTTAAATATTAATATGAAGTCCATTTTCTATTTATCGGATCTCTAATAATATTTTAAAATATTCAAAAAAAGGAAAGTCTGGAACTCAAATAAAATTTATAAAAATTTTAAAGACTATAACTTTTTCGTGTAAACATTTGTTTAGATTTTTTTTTGATTTTACTGCATCAAAACTAAAGTCATCATGTTAAATGTAAAAAACATTAAAATTTACAAGTTTTTTCATACCTTTTTATATATTATTTTTGTTTTCAAAAACCATTGTTTTTTTTTATAATACAATTTATTTATAAAATTGTTCTTTATTTGAGTATCAGGTTAACCTATTTTTAAAGAACTTTTTAAACAATGATTTTTTTATTGAAAAAGGTGTTTAAGACATCTTTATGTATATATATATATATATATATATATATATATATATATATATATATATATATATATATATATATATATATATATATATATATATATATATATATAAATATATATATATATATATATATATATATATATATATATAAATATATATATATATATATATATATATATATATATATATATATATTATATATATATATATATATATATATATATATATATATATATGTATTAGTAGAAAATCACTTAACAAAAATTTTTTTCATTTTACACTGTTTCATCAACAAAGATTCATCAGAAATGAATAATCAAATTAATAAAACTTCAATTTATAGAAAAAATTATATTACAAATTACAAAAATTAAATTACAAATTACAAGTCGCAAATGTCTTAACTACTGTAAATTTTCACACATTTGTGGAATTTGCTGACACTATTATAAAAAAAATTCTTTAGAAATGATTACTTATGCTTTTTTTTTAAATGTTCTTTTAAAAAAGGGTAGTTAATGTAAATATTTTTTGAACTCATTTATTTTTATAGTTTTTTAGGAGAAGCTTATTTTCGCGCCTACATTTAGAAATTAATTCCGATTTTTTGTTTAATAAGCATTTTTGATTTGCATGTGTAATTATTTCAAATTTTTCTTGTAGGCATAGTATGCATTTTTTGGAAATATTGTTATATGCAGGCGCTGTTTTAAGGATGGACCAATTCAGTATAAAATCATCAATATTTTTTTCTTCTAATTCCCATATATATTTTGACAGCATGGTGTCTTTTGAATACTTTTTATTTTTGAAAGATTGCTTATGATTGGCAAAACGTTTTTTCCATTCACCCTCTGTTATGCCAATATATTGTTTATTAGGTACATTCTTAGAGGAAACAACACATTTATATACCACATTTTTTGATAAACAACTTCCACTCATTGGACAATTGTTTTTTTGTTTACAATTACAATTTTCTGTAGTTTTTTCATTTAGGATTTCTTTTTTGTTTAACAAAGCATTATTGTGACCTTTTTTAATTCTTTCCATATTTTTTTGTGCAACTGTAGCTAATTTTAATTGTATTTCGATTAAAAATTTTATGTAATTTATTAGAGGGCAGGAAATGCTTATCAACCAATTTTAAAAACACTTTTCCTATGTTAGTGGAAACATTTTTGTTATATGGGGGGTTGAACCAAATTATATTTCTAGTTCTATTTTGTTTTTTTGTATTCTTTTTTTCAGGGTCAAATTTTAGTTCAAAATTTTCAAAACCACTTTTTTTTTAGGGCATCTTCAAGTATTCGTTTAGAGGAATTAAATACATTTCCATTAGAGGAGTTTTGGTTTAGTCTGTTATTAATTGAAATTGGGATTTGTTTTAGAATTTAGGGTGGATGATTTGAGTTAATATTAATATACAATAATTCATTGTTTGGTTTTTTGAAAGGCTTATATGAATTTTCAGAAAGGTTAAATGTGACATCAAGGAAATTCACAATTCTTAAATTTATGTTTACTTTGATTTGAAAGCCAATATTTTAAAAAAATTTTATATCTTTTCTAATTTTGTCGAGCTGTGGACCAGATTTTCTACGCATTACTATTAAACCATCATCGCGATAAAGGCCTAAATCTTTTATATTAATTATTTTACTTAACAAATCTAAAATATATAGTCCAACAAATTCACAAATTTCTGCTCCGTCATAACTGCCCATTGTTACATCAAAGCAGTCATGTATGTTTTTCTTTTTCCAAGTTTCCTTATTAAAATAAAGTAAGGTTTTTCTACAATGTTTTATTATGCGGATTGTGTCATCAAGAATAACTGCGTGGCTTTTTGCAAATTCAATTGTCTTATCTAAAATATATGCAGTTATTGAGGGGTAAAAATCATTAATGTAAAATTGAATAAATGTACAATCATTTTTATTTTCGATTATGGAGAACTAATTTTAACATCAGTGGTATTTTTCCACTGTTGCAAATTTAGTTTATTTCTAAGAATATTATTAATCTTGTCCAATTTAATTTTGCTTACATGTCCAATCTCACTTTTTGAGGGAACCAATAACCTACAAGGAAGTTTGTCTTGAAAATTTGGTTTATGGTCTTTTAGTGTTACGAAGGCTTGGGCAGAGGGCAGTTGATTCGATTCTGTTATCAAGGTTTATTTTTTTAGCAATGCTTTGCGCTTCTAAATTGATTGCTAAATTAATTTTTAGGGGCTTTTTCATAAGAAATAGTAATTTTTAAAACTAGTTTAGGTGCAGCCCAAATTACAAATTGAGGATTTTTTTTCCCACAGCAAACTTTTGTTTGGGATACCACCACCCAAATTATTTTCCTAGAATAGCCCTGTATACATATACATATATATATATATATATATATATGTATATATATATATATATATATATATATATATATATATATATATATATATATATATATATATATATATATATATATGTATATATTGATATAGATATATGTATATATACATTTTTTATTTTTTAAAATTTTGATTCACTCCCAACAAGGCTGGAAGCAACCACTATGTTGGGAGTTACTAGAAAACAAAGAATAGAGTTAAAGTGCAAGGAAACGGTTGACAGAAAACTTAAAAAGTCTTAGATTGTATTCAGGAAAACATGAAAATGGGAGAGAGTTCCAAAGGGATAAATTGCAGGAAAAAAACTAGACAAATAATAGTTTTTAGAGCATGTAGGGTAGTTAAAAGGATAAAAGTTTTTAGAGTATACAATAAAGGGATGAAATCTTGCTGAATGATCAGTCAAGCGAGAATAATTTTTTGGTGACAAAACAAGAGATGAAAGCTCCTTTGAGCAGTGACTATGGTAGTATTTGCAGAAAAGCAAAAGAAATGCAACTTTACAATGATGGGAGAAAGACTAAAGCTTTCCAGATAAAGCAGGTCCAACCTTGCTTTTAATGCGTTTTATATATATATATATGTGTATATATATATATATATATATATATATATATATATATATATATATATATATATATATATAAATCTGTTTATATATATATATATATATATATATATATATATATATATATATATATATATATATATATATATATATATATATATATATATATATATATATATATATATATATACAGGGAGTTGCCAAATTATTAGGGACACTTTATTTTTAAGTAATTTTAAAGTATAAACTAGTTTAATGAATAAATACGTATCTTGTAGTTATTTTTTTATTGTTTTTATTGTTAGAGAGTTTTATTTAGAATATAAAACAGTATAATTAATTATTCATAGCTAATTATATTTTTATAAAAAGTTTTAACATAACAAATAAGGTAATAATCTTAATATTTTGTAATGCTACCCTTTGCTACAATAATGGCTTTCAAACGTCGGGGCATGCTTTCTGTGCAGACTTTTGCATTGTGTTGGAGATTGGGGTTGCTATTCCACTCTCTTATAAAGATTTCTATCAATTGCTGTTTGGTAATGATGATTTCCTTGGCAATTTCCGTTTGTCTCCCATAGATTGTCTATGGGGTTCATATCAGGTGAATTCCCCGGCCATGGCAAACATGCACTTTTTTTTCAGTTAGGAATTCCAAAACACTTCTAGCTTTATGGCACGGTGCTGAGTCATGCATGAACATATACTCTTCATTACCAGGGAACCATTCTTGGACCTGGGGCAGGAGCCTGTTTTCCAGTACTCGCTTGTATTGGTCTTGCCTCATAGTCCCTTCCACAATGTAAAGGCAGCCCATACCCTTGACTGAAATCACAGACCACACCATTACACTCACAGGATGTTTAAACTTTTCCGAAAAGCAGTTCTGGTGGAATTTTTCTCCTGGACGTTGTTGAACAAATGAACTTTTATCCATCAAAATTTGAACTTACTCCAACTACACTTTTCAACAATTGACAGCTAATTGAGTAATAACCTAACTTTTTGACAGATAGGGTGAACTGGCACAATTGCCACAGTTTAAAAACAATTATAGTTATATTTGTAACACACATTTGTAATACACAAAAAAAATTATTTAAAAACAATTTATTCGCTTGCAAAAATCATTTAAACTTTAAAATTACTTAAAAAGTAAAGTTTCCTTAATAATTTGGCAACCCTCTGTATATGTATGTATGTATTTAAAATTCTGTATATTGCCATTGTTGTAATCTTAGCCGCGGCAATCAGAAATCTTTAGACCATCCTTCTCTAATTTTTCAGTGATTTCTATTACAAGACCTTCGGTTTTTTAGAGAGACTCAATGAAATCCACAAAGCTTTCCTCAGCTATGCAATTTTCATCATTGATGTGGAAATACCTGATTACTCGGGTCATCTGCTCCTTGTGCAAGGCATTTGTAGTGCAGTCAAACAGAACTAGTAGTATTTACCTTTTTTTGATGATTTCTTTCTTTTTTCCAGAATAACTCAATCAGCTCATATTGAGTTCGAGGAGAGTTGTAGGGCGTTGTGGTTTTCTTTGCTTTAACAGATGCTATGCGTTCAGCTATTAACATGAGGCTACTAAAAATTTGCACAAAAAAGAATTGCTTATAATTGTCATTCAAATTATATTATTGTTTCACAACTGATCAAATAAGTAAGGATAGCAATAATATATCATCTTATAACTGAAAGTGTCCCATGATCATCAGAATAGCTAATTTTAGTCTTAAACAAGCAAAGAAGGTTTTCTTGTAACTTGTAAGTTGAACTCTCTTTTTCAAGTGGTTAAGATTTTTTGCTTTGAAATCATTGGAATAGATTCTCTGTTTTAAGGGAGCCCAAAATGTCTCAATGGGCCTTACTTGCGATACACTTGGTGGATTATCATCCTTAGAAACATAGATTATATTAAACTTCTTATAAGTTTCAATTGTTAGCTTTGCATAATGACAGCTTGCACCATCAGGCCAAAAAATATATTTTATAATTTTGTGATGAAAATTGATAAAGGGAACAAGTTTCTTTTCAATGCATTCTTTGGAATGTATTTTTGCATCAATGGCATTATTCTTAATTACAAAAAAAGGCTTTGGTTTACCAAATCTACTGATTGCAATCCATACTAAAACTTTCGCTTGAAACTATGATTTAAACTTATATTTAATATTATTTTCAGTTTTGTCTTTATCTCGACTCTAAAAGCCATCATTTCCTGGTGTGTTTTGGCTGCTCAATGTAAAATAGGGCTCGTCATCCATGATAATTTCAAACTCATTTGACAGTCAGAAAAAAGTTTATTTATATAATTTTATTTGCCAAAATCAGTATCAGATTATGAAATAAGAATGTCTAGTGAATATATTTAACTTCAAACTGCAGAAATATTTGATTTGTTCGCGAGTTTTGAATTTCAAATTTTGTGCAAATTTTTAGTAGCCTTGTGTTAAAAGATAATAATTGCTTATCAACTTAATCAAGTTCAAAAAATTCCACTTTTTTGTTGGCCGGTAACTACTATTGTGCCCCATCAGACAAGATTGTACTTGGAACAGAACAAAATTGCATCAACAATCACTTTCAAGATGTCTCTCCACATTTTTATCTCTATTGATGAATTTCTGCAGATCAGAATCCATTGCTTTTTAATCAGAATAGCATCTTTGGTATTTATTGCTGTTTTCATGTTCAGGAATTGTTGGGTTTAGATATTTTCCACTCACTAAGTTCTTTTGAAATTTCTGTACAATTGTTGGTTTTTGTTGTTGAAAAACAAAAACAAAACAACAAATCTTTTTTATTGCTGTAAAACAACCAATGGCGAAAAAATTTTCACTATTGGAATTAACTTTTTCATACCATTTTGTAATATAGTGTCGCATTCTGTTATCAAAATCATGTAGCGTGTTAAGGAAAAATTATCTTCTTTCTTGCTCTGACCCATACTGAATCAATAAAAAATTTTGTCCGTTACTTTTCTCCTGAATATCATTTTCTGAATAAGCTCTCTCTCTCTTTATATTATATATATATATATATATATATATATATATATATATATATATATATATATATATATATATATATATATATATATATTATATTATATAAATATATATATATATATTATATAAATATATATATATATATATATATATATATATATATATATATATATATTATATTATATAAATATATATATATTATATAAATATATATATATATATATATATATATATATATATATATATATATATATATATTTATATATATATATTTATTTATTTATTCTATAGAATATCTAGATCAGCAATTGCTTACTCTTTTCTTTACTCTTATTTCATATGACTTTTTCAGAAAAAGAAGAAAAAAACAAAGAAGAAGAAAAAAAAAAAAAATGCTGCCCTAGCCCAAACCCTTAGTCAAAGTAGCAGAACTCCCTTGCATGTTTTACCTATCTGTCAGTTGATGTATGTACTGAAACTGCCAGCAGCAGGCTATTTCAGCATGACATTAGACCGCTAACCTAAACATGCATTTAGAGTTAAAATAATTTTTTTTAAAAAGTATTGTTGTTATAAATTAATGCAACATCTAGTTAAGCTTATACAACCTGCATTCAATAAAAACCAGTGCTGGTTTAAAAAATCATCTTTTGTTTTAGAAGCAAAAGAATTGTATATTGAAAAAATTGAGGTTTAAGTAATCATTTGGTGAAGAAATTGAGGTTTAAGTATCATTTGATGTATCAAATTTGTACTCGTCAGTTCCAATTGATAAAGCAGTTGTTATATAATGATATTAATTGTCAGAGAGCTATTATTATATAATGATATTGATTGTCAGAGAATAAGTTATTAGACTCGTGGTAATTTGGATGTCTAATAATGGGTTTACCTATTTAAGTAGAATGGCAGGAAAAGTATGACCATTTGATTCATGAGTTGAATTAGAGGAAAAGGTCTTTTCAAAATAGTTCTGCTTTATCTATAGGAAAAATAATTAATATCTGACCCATGAATTATTGATGGAATGTTTGACTTACCTTTAATAATGACACTGTTGAAGATTTTTAAAAAGTCTCTATAGCCTAACTTTTGAGATAAGATAAGAGGTTTAGTAAACTGGGAATAATGAAGCTTAGCACTAGACAGCACCTTTTTGCATTTATTTTTTGCTATAATACTATTTGCAATAAAGAGCGACTCTCTAGAGATCAAATGCTTTGCATTTTTGTCTTTTTAATCTTTTGCCTTTTCATCTTTTGAAAACGATGAAAAAAAAGATTATGATTAGAGCTCCTACAAGGTGAAAACCATGAAGAAAAACTAGTAATTTTTGTTGGTTCTTGACTTGAAACAGACATAAGGGAATAAAAACCTGTACCTGTTTAGATTAAGGACGTTACATAGGAGGGGCATTAATCAAAGTAGAGACTAAAGATATGAGGCCAAGGACCATCACAAAAAGAATCCTAGTCAGCATGAGGGTAGGTAGGGTAGCTTTGTGTTAGGGTAATTTCGTAGTAAATAGTGCGATAATAGAGTTAGTCTGAAGAAGAAGTACAAGATAAAAAATTTATAGAGATCATTTCATGTTCGGAATTACCTAAAGAAGATCAAGGAGAAACTGAACACAAGCTAGGGTCAGAGACAAGATTCAAATCAAGGAGTGAAGGGAGGTCATTAGGGTTGTCTGTTATAACCATTGACCCTGCTGGCTTTATTGCCAGCAGGGTCAATGGTTATAATACCAAACCATTTAATATGATGAGCATTAAAGCCACCAATAACTACAATATTGGCAGAGGCATAAAGGGAAAAGACATGGTCAATTTGATCAGAAATTACATCTAAAAGAATGTAGTCTTGAGAAAGAATAAAGAGAAAGGTGATTGAGTGAAGATGTGTCAACTTGTTCCTCTGCGCAGCGGCCTTGTTCATCAAGGTTCGTGTTTCGGAGTTATAGAGTTGGGAGAGGGTTATAACCACAAGTAGCCTCCTCATCTCTAGTGGCCTTCTTGGCCTTGGTAGGTGAATTATAGAAGAAAGAAGATGTGGAAGCACATAAAAGGATGATCAGAGGTTTTAAACCATATTTCTCCATAAATATGTGATTTGATGTGTAAGTATATGCCCAAGAGGTAAGATTCAACTGATGGAGGTGATTTTTAATGTTTGATTTTGTGGTTACTTTGGGCTTGGTTTAAGTTAAAGAGAACTTGACTCATTCCAAGCAATGAGCTATACCGTTGCTTCAGTCCTGATAATCAACCCTGAGTTTTATTTTAGAGCTTCTTATGTGGCCTCCACAATGCACACCAAAAACACTAACAGGGACACCACCCCACATTGGGATGTAAAATGACCAAAATTGATTTTTTATTTTTATTTTTTAAGTTTGATGGGTTCAAATGCCTCATTTACGATGACTATGTTTAAAATTTTATAAATTTAAAAACTATCAATTATTAAATATTTAGGTACAAAATTAAAATTTTTGTTTAAAAGTGTGATTCAAGAAAAATTTTATGGGTGATGTTTTAACCAATTTATATAGAGTTGCTTTTAATATTTTCCCAGACATATATAGATTGATGGAAAGGTCTATGAGACTAGTTTTGGATAGTTAAAGTTTTAAAAATGTTTTGAATGTAGTTGTGAAAGTAGGACCAAAATATAATAAGTAATATTGAAAAATAATGTAGTATTTTTAATTTAGTGGAGCTAGAAAACTGATATAAAATTGTTTACAAGGTGGTCTCAACATTTGATGTTGAGACCACCTTGATGCTAAGTCTATTCTAGAAAAATTTAGTGAAAGTTGTAGCCACACTTTTGAAAGAGTAGTTTTTTAGCGATACAAGGTCTTCTTAAAATGTCATTTTTTTCATCTGTAATCAGTTGCTGAATCAAGATTTTTTTATGTTTCAGGTATGACAATTCCAGGCATTGTGAAAACTTCAAATTTAAGTATATTGGTTCTGAAGACATATGAGAATGTTTGTGAAATGAGGTGATTAGAGCCTGGGAACAAAATACCCCAACAGATATACTGCCCCTATCCCAAATGTGAAGGCAATTAATTATATATTAATGGGCAATGAGTTATTAAAATATTTTAATTTACTATCTTATACTAAATTCAAATTTATTGACAAGTTTTTAATTTCATCTACTTATCTTTTATATTTGAGAGGTACGACCATGTAAAGTTTTCAACTCCATCAAAATGAGGAAGTTTTAAATTTGATGTGGTCATTAATTTTGAATGCTTAAAGATGATTAATTTTTTTAACTCTAATTCCACCCCACCCACCCACCCCCACCCTAACAAGGCTGCAAGCAACCACTATTAAGTTGGGAGTTACTAGAAGAAAAAAAAGCGTTATAGAGCAAGAAAATAATTGACAGAAGATTTGAAAAGTTGAAGGTTGTATGAGTCAGGAAAACATAAAGATGGGAGAGAGTTCCAAAGCGTTAAATTGCGAGGGAAAAAATAGACAAAAAAAAGTTTTTAGAACATGCAGGGACAGATACAGTAAAAGAATGAGGCTGGTGAATGATGAGTCAAGGGAGATTGAGTTTTAGTTGATGGAACTAGAGATGATAGCTCCTTTGAGCAGGGACCATGGTAGTTTTTGTAGAAAAGAGAAAGGCATGCAACTTTATGACAATGGGAAAGAGGCTCAGGCTTAGCAGATAGAGCGGGTTCATCTACATTTGCAATGCGTTTTTGGACTTTGTCTAGAAAAGAAAGAGCATCATTAGAAGAACCAGCTCAAATATGACAACAGTGTTCCATACAGGGGTGTATAAGAGATTTGTAGAGGTAGAGAATGGAATCAGGAGAGAGAAAATGGTGAACATGATAAAGAAAATCAACTTTAGCAGATGCTAATCTTGCAATCAATTGTATATTTGGTTTCCATGAAAGGTCAATTGTAAACGATAATCCAAGAAGGCTTAAAGAAGAGGACTTAATGAGAGGGTTGCCGTTCATTAATAAAGGAATGTCGACAGTACTGCGATAGTTGTTTGCAGTTGTTTGAGTTTTATTGGAGTTAAAATTCACAAGCCACTGTGAACCCCAATCTGTTACAGAAGTGAGATCAAATTCAAGATTGGACATCAGCAAAAGGAGCTACTTTAGATACTAGTAAGGTTGTTGGGAAGATTATTAATGTATATAAGAAACAAAACAGGACCAAGGATAGAACCTTGAGCTACCCCAGAAATTACTGGAAATAAAGAAGAGTGTTGACCTTTGAGGATGACATCAATAAAGTGTTTAGAAGGAAATGATTTATAACAATTATAAAACTTTACAATATTGTGGGATGTTAGGATTTTTTATTCAGAATTTTGATATGAGATCTCATTGGTGAAAGAGTCATTATTCTGATAGTTGCATGTTGTAAACTAATAATGCGTTTTACAGAAAAGTTACATTTTTTGACCCCAATAATACATCAATACTAAAGATGAGAAGAAAACAAAGACTAATGAATCAATCTAAGAGTTTGGATAGGAACATAGTATTAATCAATTAATGTTTTTAAACCAGTTTTTTTTTGCTCTTTTTGAGTAATTTTTTCTTTTTTATTGTATTGGCCTTTGCAATACATCATTCACCCATAGCTCTATAGCAAGACTTAAATCAAATACATTAGAATCTTTTCCTTGCAAACTTACTCAAATTAAATTTTGCAAATGTTTCTCTTTCAGAGAGTTGCGCGTGTCTGTTTTCACTCTATGCAATATTGAAAAAAGGCGTTCAACTTTTGCATTAAATACAGGCAAAGTAAATAATAGTAGGATGAGAAGTAGAACCAGAACCCATTAATTTTTCATTGAGCTGGAGAATATTTGGTGCCATAATTTGTGGTAACCGGTAGTATGTGGTACTAAGTACTTTACAGCGTAATTTACTAAGCTATGTCAAGCGTCCAAAACATCATTTATGCTTCCGGTAAAACCAGCATGTTGCAACAGCGTTTTGTAAAAATCATTATTTTTTTCTATTTAAAATTTTTGTACTATACATATTAGGGATATTATCACATGTTTCTAAAAGTTCTAAGATAGAATTTTTTACTAACTCAATAAGAATAGACTTTGAATAAATTTTTTTGGATATAGACTAAGTGAGCGTTCTTCTTTTGCTATAAAGTAAGCAACCTCAAATTTATGGTTGGTTTGAATAGTGGATAAAATGTCTGTTTGCTGCATTTCCTGCTGCAACTCATTTTGTTTTTCAATTCTATCACACAAATTCACACCTCTTGTTTTTTGATTGCAGAATTGTATTGCAATCGACTGCATCCTTTTCCACTACTCCATTCTAGAGTGTACCTTTTTAAAATCTGAATTTGAGAAGCATATTCATGGTATACTCTGCATTTTAGCATAGTAACTATTCGATCAACACTCTCTATTTCAAGTCAATTGTTAGCATTATATTTTGCAAGTGTAGAATCTTTTCACCTAATAACTGTTTATAATTGTAACTTTTTTTTGTAAATTTTTACTTTATTCTTAGCAGGTGTTGCACATCCTGATTTCCTTTTAAAAGAAATAATTTTCTGTTGCTTTTTTCATTTTAAGCAAAAACAATTTTATTTTGTTTAAAGCATTATGATGTTTTCAAGTCAAGATTTTTACTACCAATCATAAACTTGCATTATTTATTATTTTTCAAAGTTTTCACAAAAATGTTGTTGTTTCTAAATTGTAATGCAAATTCGATTCATAAAAAAAATTTAATTCATTCAAAATAGTTCATTATTTATAACGCTATTTCAAACGCTGTTATAATATAGTATGTAGGATGAAATTTGAAAAATTAAAGTTTTATTTGCGTCTTAGTGGCTTGACAATATCTGGAAAGAAAGTCTGGCAGCTCGAGTCTATTTTGCATTGGAAAACAATGCTATGCCTGTTAAACAGCTGGAGAGGTAGAAAATGATATACTGAGTTAAAAAAAAAACTTTTCAGCGGTGTTGAACAAGTTGATCCTTTCAAGCTCAGTAATGGTTAGTTATCAGAAGACTTATTGGCCAACATTCTATCCTGATATTTACAGTTATTTATTATTTAACCCTGCTGAAATTGCCAGTAAAGTCTTAAATGACTACAAAACTTGTGAAACCACCCACATTTAAAGCTTATATAGTAGCTTTAAATGTGGGCGGCTTGAACATTTATTTTACCATAAAGTTGGAATGGAAAGTAAATACTATTATTTAAAAGGGAACTGTTGGAAATCTGAAAAAATTAATGATCTCTTTCAAAAGCTATGGGTTGTTTGTAATAAAAAAGCTGCTAAGATAATTTCTTCACATTGTACTTGTCTAGGTGGTTTATTGAGGACATGTAACTATTACACTGCAACCCTCTTTCAAATAGAGTCTGCTGTAAGAGATAGATTGATGAATGTAGCTTGTAATAGTTTAAAATCAGATTGGGTTCCCAACCATAGCATAGAAGCACCAACAAAGATATATGACTTAAAATTTGATTGCGATGAGTTTGGTATGCGTGGAAGAATAAAGCTTCTACTAATATTAAATAAAAAGCGTAATTACAACTCATTAGTAAACTGTGACTTTAAGCTTTTAAATTTAACAGACATAGCAAAAGCAATTGAAAATGTTGCTCCTCACAGCATTATAACTTCTGCTGCACCTAAACCTGACATTTATTATATAGAAGAATCAATTGTGTCTGCAACTGTTAGCAAATCTAAAATTTTGACCATGAGTCATAATATTATGTCAGACAAATATTTTTTCTTTAACGAAAACATAAAAACAAATACAACAAAAATAATAGTTACTGATAGAGGGTATAAGTATGGGTCAATATACAAATTAGGTTTTTTTTTGAAAGCGAGTTACAACTGCTTCAAAACCTCATGACGTTCTAAAAAAAATAAAAAAAATTAATATGGGCAATAAAGTTGACAAGTGGTCATTACGCAAAATTATTTCAGGGCTTTTGTAAACACAGATATACCTAGATTGAAGTATGGGAGAGCAATAGCAATTGAAATGCCCTATGTAGGTGGAAGCCCTGATATAATTGTACAATGTTTGTGTTGTCTACCAGTTAGAAATAAAATGTCCATTTTCTATTAGCCATACAATGCCACAAAATCCTAATATAACTCTTTCTTATATTAAAAAAGGTTTAAATGAAAGGTTTATCGTTAACAAAAAGTATAATTGTTATACTCATTGTCAGGTGCAAATGGAAACTGCTAAGATGATCAATTTTTATTTTATAGTATGGACATCTCATGGGTATATAATTGTTATATGGTTATATAATTGTTATATGGTTATATAATTGTTAAAATGGGTATATAATTGATAAAATTGCATTTAATGAAGTGATTTATTGAGTATAATAGTTGATTTATTTAAGTGCAATAACAATCATTACTTAAAAACTGTCTTTGTAGATTTTTTATGTTACTGATTTGGAATTATTAATTGTAAAATAAAAATCTGTGATCTAAACCATAACATCAATCTCATTAAAACATCAAATTTCTGCAAATATATATATATATATATATATATATATATATATATATATATATATATATATATATATATATATATATATATATTAATAAAAGAAAAAAATCCAAATAATGTAAAAACATTTAGGTAAAAAAAATACTCTGAATCGAAATGCTTTAGTCATAGTAAAAAGCAGTAAGAATGTGAAACGTGTATTTATTAAAATTGCACGGTGGTGTCCGGCATCCCTTACAAGTACTTTTTATAGATATTTTTTTACTATCTTATTACTACTAATGTTAAAAATAAATATTTTTAACTTAGAAATTTTTTTTTAACTTTAAGATTTTTTTTAACTTTAAGATTTTTTTTAATTAAAGCTGGCTTTAAATTGCATAAAGCTGTACACAATAAAATAATATCATTCATACTTTGAAGAATTGAAATGGGTAATACATTTTTGAAGATTCGAAAAGTTTTTATTCTGTTTATGGCCTTTTTAATGTGGGTTCTAAATATTTTATCACTAATTCGCAATCGAGTAAATAAATATTTACCCTTCTAAATTCGTTCAAGGAATTTTTTTTGAGGTATTTTATAATGGCAGAACTTTGCTCAAACTGGTGTATTAATAAAATGAAGAAGCAAATTGCAGTTACACTATATAATCCTATTTTTAATTTAAGCTGCTGCTGCTGCCGTTACTCATTTGTGCATGTTTGCACAAAACTCACAGCAGCCATTACACCCAAAATAATGGCAAAAAAGAGTTGCAGCTTTTTTTGTATAAGAAACTGTGAATGAAAGTATATGCAAGTATCGAACTTATGTAAACTTTAAATTATGCAATATTAAAACATATAGCAAGTTTTACTTGAAAATTGCATTGCGGTAACAACTCCTTAATTTTGATTTATAGCATTTATTTGCCATTTTATAAAATCATTTGTTTGTTAAATAGTATTAAAGCTTTCATTGAACGATGAACCTTAGTAGCCAAAGAGGTTAGGTTGCAGTGTTCTGAAATGAAATGCTGTGGTTCAAATCTTTGTGCTTTCACTTTTTTTAAAAAAATCTTTATTGATTTTTCAAAATTGAAAATAAAACATTTTTGAAGTTCTTCAGATATTTTTAATTTTATAAAATTTACTTTTATTTAAAAGTTGCATTGTGGCAAATATTCTTAATTTTGATTTACAGCATTATTTAACGTTTCTTTTAGTTATTTCGTCTTTTGCTTATTAAATAGTGTTGTTATTTTTGGCATAATTGGCAGATTAGTGTGCCTTAGTGGCTGAAGTGGTTAGCTCGCTGCGCTTCCGAAGTACAACGCATGGGTTCAAATCCTGTCACTTACACGTTTTTTTTAGGTTTTTTTAAATCTTTTCTAATTTTCTAAAATAGAAAATAAAACATTTTTAAAGTTCTATTGATGTTATATACATACCATCTATAAAGATATTACATACTATAACAAACAAAAGGGAAAGAGTTTTTAAAAAAGCCTCAAATTTCAATTAATATCAAAACAGCGATAGAAATTGTTTGCACAATAGAGGTACTTTAGTTATTAATGTGCTTAGATAATTAGTTAAGTCTGCACATTTATCACACATTAAAGAGAAAACTTTTTTTTTAAAAAGATTTTACATTCAAACTTTTATTTTCTTTAAAAATAAATAATGGGGCAAGGGTCCTAATAAACTGCAGGTGGTCTGGAAAAAAATTTATTAAAAATTTAGTAAAGAAGAAAATTTATGTTGTTGGTTGTTGAAAAAAATGGTTGTTGTGGAATAGACTTACCATGACCCATATTATATGGGTCATAGTAAGTTCATTGTTCCACATGAAAGAAAAAAATACAAAATCTTTTCTAAAATTAAATAACAAACTCAAGTAATCAAAAGATTACTTAGAAAAAAGTGCAATAAAATTTTAAAGCACCTGGAATTTCTTTTAATCGAAATATATTAACATGGGATATGACCCCCGTTGTTTTTAATACATCCTTGTATTCGCCTTGGAATTGATTCAATTAAGTTTTCAACCATCTTGATTGGTATTTTAAGCCACAGTTTGGTCAGTTCTTGTTTGAGCATTTCGTGACTAGTTATTTGGTTATTTGTTAGTTGGTAATCCATCCAGCTCTGTAAATTTTCGATCAAGTTTAAGTCTGGTGATCGTGCTGGCCAAGGCATGAGTTGAATATTACTTTTAAGGAAATAATCAGTGATTGAATGTGCTGTATGACATGGAGCATTGTCTTGTTGAAATAACCAGTTTTGATCTACCTGGAAAAAGTCGCAACTAGGGATAAGCACGTTTTCTAAAATGTCACAATACTCATACTAATTTAATGTTCCTTTGTATATTTTATGACAGCCAATGATATACCTTCCCATATGCTGATGAAACCACCACCTTTTTGAATACAACTTAGTAGGTGTTGCTTCAAATATTTTTTGTTATTTTTGCGACAAACAAATCTCTTGTTTTTTCTGTAAATAATTTCAAAATTTGATTCATCACTAAAGATAATCATTTTCCATTGTTTCACTAAATTTAAATGCTCTTTGCACCTTTTTTTTCGTCTTTGGCGAATGGTTAACATCAACAAAGGCTTTCTTACACCATAAAACGAATTTAGTTCTTTCTTGCGCAATAACTTACTTATTGTTATACAACTAACTGTTTTGTCTACCAGCGAACTATTGATTTCTGCCCTTAATGTTGATACTCCCGCTTTTGGGTTACGTCTGCTTAGCGTGTAAAGCATGTTTTCATCACGTGCTGTCAGTTTTTTCGGACACCCAGTGCGAGATTTATCATTGACACTACCAGTTGATAATTAATTTTTTATTGTTGTACAAATGCTGGATTCAAAAATATTTAGTCGTCTGCCCATTTCTCTAATGCTTATTTTTATTTTATGCATTCCAATGACTTGCCATTTTGTTTTCAACGAAACGACTCTTTTACCCATGAAAATATGATATTTTGACAAAATTGGATCAGTTGAAAATTGCTGTATTCTGAATCAAATTGTAGTTGCGGTTTTTATTCAAAATAAAATAAGAATAGGGGATCCAAATAAAATATCCTAACGGTAACAGGTTGTTGAATGATAAAAATGCAAAAGACTTCAATAAAAAAATTTTCAATAAATGAGTGTTACAAGTTTTCTTATCAAAGTGCGTTCTAAATTTGTTTCAAAAAATTGAAAGGAGTTAATTGCTCCATTAATTTTCTCATCACTCTCCACCTCCTTTATAATATCCATACAATTTTTTTTTCTCTCTAAATTAATAAATTATAGCCATAGTATAAATAAACATAAAAATACAGAGTACATCTCATCAAGTTATCGGGTTATTATATCTTTAAAGTATTATATACATTAAAAAGACAAGTGCGTTTAAACTTTCTGTGCAAGGTGTATGTATATATATATATATATATATATATATATATATAATATATATATATATATATATATATATATATATATATATATATATATATATATATATATATAAATGTAAATATATATATATGTATATATATATGCAGTGCTCGAAGTGAGGCAGGATACCATCCCGTCGCCTTTTTATAAATCATCCCACCACCTTTTTATAAATTTCTATATATAGCAATGATTATGCGGGATGATATTTTTTATTTACCAAAAACCATCCCGTTACTTTTTTTTCTCCACTTTTAGCATATATGTATATATACTAGCTGTATGGAAACATGAAGTACGGATCTTGATCATTTCTATACATATCTACACTGATCGTTTCTATATTGCTTATTTACTTCAATATTTTCTAATAAAATAATTTATTTTAAAAATTGCTTCAAAAATTTAACATGCGTACCTTTACTGCATACGTAGAGCTTATCATAAAATTATAAAGCTTTTGCGAGCTATAGGCATTTTTTATTTTTGCCTCCTCAACAGTTACTTCTGGAGCAGCTGGCTTATTAAATTTTTTCTTTATTAAGTTTCAAACCATAATTTTTTTTAGACCATCTGCAGTTTATAAGGACTAATTACCAAAGCAAGTTACGAACTTAAGTATCCCTATCATGACATGTGCGCAACAAATTAATCCCGGTGTTTTGATGTTTTTAGAAATTTTAACCTTTTTTAAAAAATCTCTATCTTTCATTTATTATAGTATATAATATCTTTATATATGTTATGTATGTATCTATAGAACTTCAAAAATGATTTATTTTCTATTTTAAAAGTTTAAAATAATTTTAAAAAAGTGCAAATACAAGGATTTGAACCGCAGCAATGCATTTCAGAAATGCTGCAAGCTAACCAATTCGGTCACTAAGGTGTATTATTTGATAAAAGCTTTAACACTATTTAATAAACAAAAGACTTTTTAAAAACAGCAAATAAATGTTAAAATTCGAAATTGAAGATTTGTTGTTGTAATGCAATTTTTTAAGTAAAAGTAAAACTGTAAAACTTGGTATATGCTTTAAAATTACATAATTTGGAGTTTACATAAGTTAGATATTTACATACTCTTTCGTTCACATTTTTTTATAAAAAAAAGTGCTGCAACTCTTGTAATTAACTTGGCTTTAATGAGTTCCATGTCATGAGTTCCATGCCAAACACGCACAAATGAACAACAACAGCAGCAGCAGCATTAAGTTCAGTACTAAAATATTATATTTATAAATATTATAGGACTATAAAATATTATAGGACTATTTAGAATACTTTTTTTGAGTATTAATATCTGAACTGCTGATAAATAGCGGTTCGCGCCATGACTGCGGAAGCGTTTAAAATTTTTTTAAGTTAATTATGTTATAAATTACTTTTTTAATTTATATTTTTAAAAGGTAGACAGTATGTATAGTTTTTCTACTAATAAATATTAAAGTAAAGAATAAGTATAATAATTGTCAGTGTAGAAAAGGCTTACTAAGACGGGTATGGACAGCAAGTATCTTAAATAATTAAAAACTATAAACTATTATAAGTAAAAAACAATAGTTACCATAACTTACAATAGTTATAATAAGAAATTGTTAAAATGTCCAACTAATTATAAATTAATTAGATTATGCTTAGTGTTATAAGTTATTAAGTAAAATTAAAATAAGTATGTTAGAAATTAATAAATACATATATTTATATATATATATATATATATATATATATATATATATATATATATATATATATATATATATATATATATTACTGTTGTATATTATTTTTTGTTAATTTATTTTGTTATTTATTATTATACATTATATATATAATGAGGATCAATAATTAAATAGGAAACAATAAATGAAATGAAAAAAAAAGATAATTTAAAGCGAATTACTTAACTGTATTATTAAACAAACAAACAAAGAAACAATTTTTTTTCTTTCTTGAAATCTTTCAATTATCCTTATTTTTGTTTTTTTTCTTTTAAATAACTTCCCACTTTTCTTGTTTTTGGATTTTTGTTTGATTATGTTTATATTTATATAACGTGAATACACAATGAGCCAAATTTAGGACAAATTAAAAAAAAAATATGATTACAAAAAAATTTAAAAAAATTGTTATTTACCTTGTGCTCATTATTTTGTAAATCTCATTATTTTGTATATATATTTTTTAATGTGCTCATAATGATTCAAATTTTTTTTAGATTGTGTATCCTGGTTTTTTTATAATTGTTGTTTTAATTAAAAAAAGAACCAGCAAAAATTACGTAAAAATAATAATTTTAATGTGCATTTAACAAAAAAAAATAATAATATTTCTGCCTTTATATTACTTAAATATAATCACATTCTTAGATGTCACAAAAAGGCATTTAAATTTATATTAATTTATCTTTTTACAATAACATTTTTCAAAATTGATTGAATGATACAGTTTTTTTTTTAATTTTTTGTGATGTTTCTTTTTTTTTGAATGATACTAAAATTTAATTTATCTTTTGTATTTTGAAAGTTATGTTAAGTAATCTATCAGTGATTCTGTTCTTGCTAAATACTCGCTAGTTTATTTTTTTGGGTTGATAATTATTTGCTGTCTGGTGCATTGAGAGTTGAAGGAACTTTGTCCTCAGCAATAAGATTATTTTGTTTTTCTTTCTCATCTTGTTACTATTTATTGGTAACCTTTTTAAATTTCTTATGAAAAGTTTGTTTTGAAAAATGTCAAATTAAAAAAGATAAAGTAAAAAAGTAATAAAGCAAAAATAAAAATCAATATTGAAAAAGTGGCAAAAAGTAGTTTTTATGGTAAATAATAAGCTGTAGTAACTATGATGACTGAAAACTGTCCAGTAGTTGTTTAAATTTATCAACTGATGTTACCTCAATGACATTATCTGGCAAAGCATGCTAGTCATTGAGTAGATGGTTGTTAAAAAACTTGTCTAATTTTGCAGTTCCTGACAATCTCGCAATTAAATCTGATTTGATGTTGAGCTCTGGGTGCTATGCTGCAAGGCATTACGTGCCAAGCAATTATGTTTAAATTGTTGAGAAGTTTATATTGTTGAATAAGATTGCCTCTTTTCTGCCTGTCTTAAAGAGTGGTTAATTTCATGATTTTACATCAAGTTTTGTAGTCTATTTTTCAAAGCTTGAGGAACTTTTGTTGCATTACATTGTGCCATACGTTTTCAATTTTTTTTATGTCACTATCAAGGTAAGGGTTCCAAGCTTGTATGCCAAACTCCAGATGTGGTCAAATATATGCAGTATAATTTTTTTTCCAATGTCAATGTCTCTTGATACAAATGTGCGTTTAAGGATTTTGAACCAATTATTTGCTTTGTTTGCAGCTATTTTTTGCAGCTTTAAGATTCTGCGAACATTTTGCAAACGGCTGATTTGACATGAATTGGCAGGTCATTAACAAATTCAGCAAAATAACTTTATGAAATAGATGAAAAATACCTTCTTGCTGAATTTCTTATCTTCTGGCTCTAGAATTAAATATTGTTTGTTAAACTTATTCAGCTTTTGAATCAAGCTATTATCTGATTGAAGAGAAAATCCATCTTTAAGCCACAAACCCTTTATTTGGCTAAGAATACACTTACAATGCCATTCAACGCATTTTTCATATTTCCTGTTTTTTTCACTGAACAAACATGTATTAAAGATTTTTTGAATGTTTTGATTTTAGTTTAATGCTATGTGCTGTAAAAATTCAGTTTGCAGTTGACCAACTATAAAGGGAAAAAAAAAAATTATGTAAGGTTGCTCCTCTGTAGTGCGAAATCTTATTGAATCAATATTTTAAACTAAAAAATGTTATATAATAGTATCACAACTTTATCAAAGTAGAAGTTTTTCATACTTGTTTTTTTATGGAATAACAAATCGTAAATAAGACATTGACATTAAACTAGAGAATTATTGAAATGACTCGAAAAAAATTATTTATAAATTATAAAGAATGCATTTGAGGTAAAGCAACAAATCCTTGTTTAAATTGAAGTAGAAGATACTTGATCACCAAACTAGCAACGGGAAAAGTTTGTCTAACGCCAGTAAGTTTGGTCACAAAATATATTGAAAAGTGAAATGAACTAATTGGATCTGAAAAATATAGTTCCATATTTTCAAATTCTTCAAGCACAATTAAAGCATTAATAGGTTCAGCAAAGGTAGAATTATGCAAAATATTTTTTTACAATTCCTAACTTATCATCAATCTGATAGCAATTATCTCCAACAGATGTGGAAATAAAATAATCAGGTCCATGGCATTTTTTACTTGGTAATAAGAATAGTATTCAAAAGGTAAAGGACCATCTAAATAGATTATCTTTAACATTGGCTCTTTTTTCTTGCTAACTTAAAACTAGCTAAGTTGTTAGGTATAATGGATAACTATAACTGTGATTTGCCACGCTGCATGAATTATAGCCAGTCTGAGGTTTAATACATTTAATAAAAGCTCTTGCTGGTGCATCACATTATAGCAACAATCTTCAATAAGTAAGTTTTATTAAAAAAAAAATCATGCTGCTTTAAACAAAGTCATCCAGATATTCATCAAGAGGAGTAGGTTTTTTTGTATTACTTTATATTGCAATGGGAAAAGTTTCAATTAATGGAAACTCTTTCAGTGAACCAAGAATTGGCCAAAGAGAAATAGAATTACTACTAAACAGAGGTACACCATCACTATTAATATAAATATGTAGAAGGTCAACTTTAGGATTGAACAGATTTAATTTTAAAATGTGCATCCATTACTGCACGCCAAAATAATAGTATTCTCCATTTACAATATGTTTGATATCTACAGTTCGACAAGTACTTAAAAGAGTTCTTTTAGTCATTAGGAAGATTAGAGTGCATTTATCTCAATATGTGTAATAAACTTTTTAAAGCTGAATGTGATATACGGTATGTTATTGCCCAATCTCGTAATTTATTTTCTAGTGTAATGTTATCATTTTCATCAGCTTCATCACTTAAGGTGTTGTTAGTTTCATCAGCTTCCCAATCGTCTTTAGTATAATCAAAATTAAGACTTGATTTTACTAAAATTTACATCATCTACGGTTTTATAAGTAATAGCATGACTATCTAACATGGAAAATGCTACCATATCTATCCTTTTTCGTAAATAACTCTGTAACTACCTGAAACCCTTGAACTAATTTGTTGACCTATCTGAACACGTCTTGAAGTTATCATTATATATTGCCATTATAATTTTTTATTTTATTTAAAAACTTTGGCATATAAATTCGCCGAATGGTCGCACACGAGCAGCGAGTGCCTGAGGGAAGAAATGAAGTACATTATTATAAAGGAGAATTATTTTTCAAACAAAGCATATTTTGATAGTTGTCAAGACAAAAATAAAGATTAATAAAGGAATATTTAAAAATAAATAAGACAGACAATAATAAAACATAAATTTTTTTTTATAAACACTAAAATGAACGAAGATATACAACAAATATATCACCAAACAAAGACTTATAAAAACAAAATATTGATTATA